>NW_027168065.1:0-70343 GCF_040954835.1 Lepisosteus oculatus
CAGAAATAAACATGTTTCTGCAAGTTTGGTCAACCCCATGTAAGTTATGGGGCAGTAACATCACACTTTTCAAAACGTGTTTTTCAGCCCGAAATAAACGCGTTTTTTCAGGCAACTGAATCTCCTTGTAACAGCAAGGCTCAGAAGAGCCCACACACTCAGCCCTTAACCCCAGTGTACAGAAAGTGTCAAAACGTGTTTTTCAGCAGAAATAAACATGTTTCTGCAAGTTTGGTCAACCCCATGTAAGTTATGGGGCAATAACATCACACTTTTCAAAACGTGTTTTTCAGCCCGAAATAAACGCGTTTTTTCAGGCAACTGAATCTACTTGTAACAGCAAGGCTCAGAAGAGCCCACACACTCAGCCCTTAACCCCAGTGTACAGAAAGTGTCAAAACGTGTTTTTCAGCAGAAATAAACATGTTTCTGCAAGTTTGGTCAACCCCATGTAAGTTATGGGGCAGTAACATCACACTTTTCAAAACGTGTTTTTCAGCCCGAAATAAACGCGTTTTTTCAGACATCTGAATCTCCTTGTAACAGCAAGGCTCAGAAGAGCCCACACACTCAGCCCTTAACCCCAGTGTACAGAAAGTGTCAAAACGTGTTTTTCAGCAGAAATAAACATGTTTCTGCAAGTTTGGTCAACCCCATGTAAGTTATGGGGCAGTAACATCACACTTTTCAAAACGTGTTTTTCAGCCCGAAATAAACGCGTTTTTTCAGACAACTGAATCTCCATGTAACAGCAAGGCTCAGAAGAGCCCACACACTCAGCCCTTAACCCCAGTGTACAGAAAGTGTCAAAACATGTTTTTCAGCAGAAATAAACATGTTTCTGCAAGTTTGGTCAACCCCATGTAAGTTATGGGGCAGTAACATCACACTTTTCAAAACGTGTTTTTCAGCCCGAAATAAACGCGTTTTTTCAGACAACTGAATCTCCATGTAACAGCAAGGCTCAGAAGAGCCCACACACTCAGCCCTTAACCCCAGTGTACAGAAAGTGTCAAAACGTGTTTTTCAGCAGAAATAAACATGTTTCTGCAAGTTTGGTCAACCCCATGTAAGTTATGGGGCAGTAACATCACACTTTTCAAAACGTGTTTTTCAGCCCGAAATAAACGCGTTTTTTCAGACAACTGAATCTCCTTGTAACAGCAAGGCTCAGAAGAGCCCACACACTCAGCCCTTAACCCCAGTGTACAGAAAGTGTCAAAACGTGTTTTTCAGCAGAAATAAACATGTTTCTGCAAGTTTGGTCAACCCCATGTAAGTTATGGGGCAGTAACATCACACTTTTCAAAACGTGTTTTTCAGCCCGAAATAAAACGCGTTTTTTCAGGCAACTGAATCTCCTTGTAACAGCAAGGCTCAGAAGAGCCCACACACTCAGCCCTTAACCCCAGTGTGCAGAAAGGGTCAAAACGTGTTTTTCAGCAGAAATAAACATGTTTCTGCAAGTTTGGTCAACCCCATGTAAGTTATGGGGCAGTAACATCACACTTTTCAAAACGTGTTTTTCAGCCCGAAATAAACGCGTTTTTTCAGACAACTGAATCTCCTTGTAACAGCAAGGCTCAGAAGAGCCCAAACACTCAGCCCTTAACCCCAGTGTACAGAAAGTGTCAAAACGTGTTTTTCAGCAGAAATAAACATGTTTCTGCAAGTTTGGTCAACCCCATGTAAGTTATGGGGCAGTAACATCACACTTTTCAAAACGTGTTTTTCAGCCCGAAATAAACGCGTTTTTTCAGGCAACCGAATCTCCTTGTAACAGCAAGGCTCAGAAGAGCCCACACACTCAGCCCTTAACCCCAGTGTGCAGAAAGGGTCAAAACGTGTTTTTCAGCAGAAATAAACATGTTTCTGCAAGTTTGGTCAACCCCATGTAAGTTATGGGGCAGTAACATCACACTTTTCAGAACGTGTTTTTCAGCCCGAAATAAACGCGGTTTTTCAGACAACTGAATCTCCTTGTAACAGCAAGGCTCAGAAGAGCCCACACACTCAGCCCTTAACCCCAGTGTACAGAAAGTGTCAAAACGTGTTTTTCAGCAGAAATAAACATGTTTCTGCAAGTTTGGTCAACCCCATGTAAGTTATGGGGCAGTAACATCACACTTTTCAAAACGTGTTTTTCAGCCCGAAATAAACGCGTTTTTTCAGACAACTGAATCTCCTTGTAACAGCAAGGCTCAGAAGAGCCCACACACTCAGCTCTTAACCCCAGTGTACAGAAAGTGTCAAAACGTGTTTTTCAGCAGAAATAAACATGTTTCTGCAAGTTTGGTCAACCCCATGTAAGTTATGGGGCAGTAACATCACACTTTTCAAAACGTGTTTTTCAGCCCGAAATAAACGCGTTTTTTCAGGCAACCGAATCTCCTTGTAACAGCAAGGCTCAGAAGAGCCCACACACTCAGCCCTTAACCCCAGTGTACAGAAAGTGACAAAACGTGTTTTTCAGCAGAAATAAACATGTTTCTGCAAGTTTGGTCAACCCCATGTAAGTTATGGGGCAGTAACATCACACTTTTCAAAACGTGTTTTTCAGCCCGAAATAAACGCGTTTTTTCAGACAACTGAATCTCCTTGTAACAGCAAGGCTCAGAAGAGCCCACACACTCAGCCCTTAACCCCAGTGTACAGAAAGTGTCAAAACGTGCTTTTCAGCAGAAATAAACATGTTTCTGCAAGTTTGGTCAACCCCATGTAAGTTATGGGGCAGTAACATCACACTTTTCAAAACGTGTTTTTCAGCCCGAAATAAACGCGTTTTTTCAGACAACTGAATCTCCTTGTAACAGCAAGGCTCAGAAGAGCCCACACACTCAGCCCTTAACCCCAGTGTACAGAAAGTGTCAAAACGTGTTTTTCAGCAGAAATAAACATGTTTCTGCAAGTTTGGTCAACCCCATGTAAGTTATGGGGCAGTAACAGAACACTTTTCAAAACGTGTTTTTCAGCCCGAAATAAACGCGTTTTTTCAGGCAACTGAATCTACTTGTAACAGCAAGGCTCAGAAGAGCCCACACACTCAGCCCTTAACCCCAGTGTGCAGAAAGGGTCAAAACGTGTTTTTCAGCAGAAATAAACATGTTTCTGCAAGTTTGGTCAACCCCATGTAAGTTATGGGGCAGTAACATCACACTTTTCAAAACGTGTTTTTCAGCCCGAAATAAACGCGTTTTTTCAGGCAACCGAATCTCCTTGTAACAGCAAGGCTCAGAAGAGCCCACACACTCAGCCCTTAACCCCAGTGTACAGAAAGTGTCAAAACGTGTTTTTCAGCAGAAATAAACATGTTTCTGCAAGTTTGGTCAACCCCATGTAAGTTATGGGGCAGTAACATCACACTTTTCAAAACGTGTTTTTCAGCCCGAAATAAACGCGTTTTTTCAGGCAACCGAATCTCCTTGTAACAGCAAGGCTCAGAAGAGCCCACACACTCAGCCCTTAACCCCAGTGTACAGAAAGTGACAAAACGTGTTTTTCAGCAGAAATAAACATGTTTCTGCAAGTCTGGTCAACCCCATGTAAGTTATGGGGCAGTAACAGAACACTTTTCAAAACGTGTTTTTCAGCCCGAAATAAACGCGTTTTTCAGGCAACTGAATCTACTTGTAACAGCAAGGCTCAGAAGAGCCCACACACTCAGCCCTTAACCCCAGTGTGCAGAAAGGGTCAAAACGTGTTTTTCAGCAGAAATAAACATGTTTCTGCAAGTTTGGTCAACCCCATGTAAGTTATGGGGCAGTAACATCACACTTTTCAAAACGTGTTTTTCAGCCCGAAATAAACGCGTTTTTTCAGGCAACCGAATCTCCTTGTAACAGCAAGGCTCAGAAGAGCCCACACACTCAGCCCTTAACCCCAGTGTACAGAAAGTGTCAAAACGTGTTTTTCAGCAGAAATAAACATGTTTCTGCAAGTTTGGTCAACCCCATGTAAGTTATGGGGCAGTAACATCACACTTTTCAAAACGTGTTTTTCAGCCCGAAATAAACGCGTTTTTTCAGACAACTGAATCTCCTTGTAACAGCAAGGCTCAGAAGAGCCCACACATTCAGCCCTTAACCCCAGTGTACAGAAAGTGTCAAAACGTGTTTTTCAGCAGAAATAAACATGTTTCTGCAAGTTTGGTCAACCCCATGTAAGTTATGGGGCAGTAACATCACACTTTTCAAAACGTGTTTTTCAGCCCGAAATAAACGCGTTTTTTCAGGCAACTGAATCTACTTGTAACAGCAAGGCTCAGAAGAGCCCACACACTCAGCCCTTAACCCCAGTGTACAGAAAGTGTCAAAACGTGTTTTTCAGCAGAAATAAACATGTTTCTGCAAGTTTGGTCAACCCCATGTAAGTTATGGGGCAGTAACATCACACTTTTCAAAACGTGTTTTTCAGCCCGAAATAAACGCGTTTTTTCAGACAACTGAATCTCCTTGTAACAGCAAGGCTCAGAAGAGCCCACACACTCAGCCCTTAACCCCAGTGTACAGAAAGTGTCAAAACGTGTTTTTCAGCAGAAATAAACATGTTTCTGCAAGTTTGGTCAACCCCATGTAAGTTATGGGGCAGTAACATCACACTTTTCAAAACGTGTTTTTCAGCCCGAAATAAACGCGTTTTTTCAGACAACTGAATCTCCATGTAACAGCAAGGCTCAGAAGAGCCCACACACTCAGCCCTTAACCCCAGTGTACAGAAAGTGTCAAAACGTGTTTTTCAGCAGAAATAAACATGTTTCTGCAAGTTTGGTCAACCCCATGTAAGTTATGGGGCAGTAACATCACACTTTTCAAAACGTGTTTTTCAGCCCGAAATAAACGCGTTTTTTCAGACAACTGAATCTCCTTGAACAGCAAGGCTCAGAAGAGCCCACACACTCAGCCCTTAACCCCAGTGTACAGAAAGTGTCAAAACGTGTTTTTCAGCAGAAATAAACATGTTTCTGCAAGTTTGGTCAACCCCATGTAAGTTATGGGGCAGTAACATCACACTTTTCAAAACGTGTTTTTCAGCCCGAAATAAACGCGTTTTTTCAGGCAACCGAATCTCCTTGTAACAGCAAGGCTCAGAAGAGCCAACACACTCAGCCCTTAAACCCCAGTGTACAGAAAGTGTCAAAACGTGTTTTTCAGCAGAAATAAACATGTTTCTGCAAGTTTGGTCAACCCCATGTAAGTTATGGGGCAGTAACATCACACTTTTCAAAACGTGTTTTTCAGCCCGAAATAAACGCGTTTTTTCAGGCAACTGAATCTACTTGTAACAGCAAGGCTCAGAAGAGCCCACACACTCAGCCCTTAACCCCAGTGTGCAGAAAGGGTCAAAACGTGTTTTTCAGCAGAAATAAACATGTTTCTGCAAGTTTGGTCAACCCCATGTAAGTTATGGGGCAGTAACATCACACTTTTCAAAACGTGTTTTTCAGCCCGAAATAAACGCGTTTTTCAGGCAACCGAATCTCCTTGTAACAGCAAGGCTCAGAAGAGCCCACACACTCAGCCCTTAACCCCAGTGTACAGAAAGTGTCAAAACGTGTTTTTCAGCAGAAATAAACATGTTTCTGCAAGTTTGGTCAACCCCATGTAAGTTATGGGGCAATAACATCACACTTTTCAAAACGTGTTTTTCAGCCCGAAATAAACGCGTTTTTTCAGGCAACTGAATCTACTTGTAACAGCAAGGCTCAGAAGAGCCCACACACTCAGCCCTTAACCCCAGTGTACAGAAAGTGTCAAAACGTGTTTTTCAGCAGAAATAAACATGTTTCTGCAAGTTTGGTCAACCCCATGTAAGTTATGGGGCAGTAACATCAAACTTTTCAAAACGTGTTTTTCAGCCCGAAATAAACGCGTTTTTTCAGACATCCTGAATCTCCTTGTAACAGCAAGGCTCAGAAGAGCCCACACACTCAGCCCTTAACCCCAGTGTACAGAAAGTGTCAAAACGTGTTTTTCAGCAGAAATAAACATGTTTCTGCAAGTTTGGTCAACCCCATGTAAGTTATGGGGCAGTAACATCACACTTTTCAAAACGTGTTTTTCAGCCCGAAATAAACGCGTTTTTTCAGACAACTGAATCTCCATGTAACAGCAAGGCTCAGAAGAGCCCACACACTCAGCCCTTAACCCCAGTGTACAGAAAGTGTCAAAACATGTTTTTCAGCAGAAATAAACATGTTTCTGCAAGTTTGGTCAACCCCATGTAAGTTATGGGGCAGTAACATCACACTTTTCAAAACGTGTTTTTCAGCCCGAAATAAACGCGTTTTTTCAGGCAACCGAATCTCCTTGTAACAGCAAGGCTCAGAAGAGCCCACACACTCAGCCCTTAACCCCAGTGTACAGAAAGTGTCAAAACGTGTTTTTCAGCAGAAATAAACATGTTTCTGCAAGTTTGGTCAACCCCATGTAAGTTATGGGGCAGTAACATCACACTTTTCAAAACGTGTTTTTCAGCCCGAAATAAACGCGTTTTTTCAGACAACTGAATCTCCTTGTAACAGCAAGGCTCAGAAGAGCCCACACACTCAGCCCTTAACCCCAGTGTACAGAAAGTGTCAAAACGTGTTTTTCAGCAGAAATAAACATGTTTCTGCAAGTTTGGTCAACCCCATGTAAGTTATGGGGCAGTAACATCACACTTTTCAAAACGTGTTTTTCAGCCCGAAATAAACGCGTTTTTTCAGGCAACTGAATCTACTTGTAACAGCAAGGCTCAGAAGAGCCCACACACTCAGCCCTTAACCCCAGTGTGCAGAAAGGGTCAAAACGTGTTTTTCAGCAGAAATAAACATGTTTCTGCAAGTTTGGTCAACCCCATGTAAGTTATGGGGCAGTAACATCACACTTTTCAAAACGTGTTTTTCAGCCCGAAATAAACGCGTTTTTTCAGACAACTGAATCTCCTTGTAACAGCAAGGCTCAGAAGAGCCCAAACACTCAGCCCTTAACCCCAGTGTACAGAAAGTGTCAAAACGTGTTTTTCAGCAGAAATAAACATGTTTCTGCAAGTTTGGTCAACCCCATGTAAGTTATGGGGCAGTAACATCACACTTTTCAAAACGTGTTTTTCAGCCCGAAATAAACGCGTTTTTTCAGGCAACCGAATCTCCTTGTAACAGCAAGGCTCAGAAGAGCCCACACACTCAGCCCTTAACCCCAGTGTACAGAAAGTGTCAAAACGTGTTTTTCAGCAGAAATAAACATGTTTCTGCAAGTTTGGTCAACCCCATGTAAGTTATGGGGCAGTAACATCACACTTTTCAAAACGTGTTTTTCAGCCCGAAATAAACGCGTTTTTTCAGGCAACCGAATCTCCTTGTAACAGCAAGGCTCAGAAGAGCCCACACACTCAGCCCTTAACCCCAGTGTGCAGAAAGGGTCAAAACGTGTTTTTCAGCAGAAATAAACATGTTTCTGCAAGTTTGGTCAACCCCATGTAAGTTATGGGGCAGTAACATCACACTTTTCAGAACGTGTTTTTCAGCCCGAAATAAACGCGGTTTTTCAGACAACTGAATCTCCTTGTAACAGCAAGGCTCAGAAGAGCCCACACACTCAGCCCTTAACCCCAGTGTACAGAAAGTGTCAAAACGTGTTTTTCAGCAGAAATAAACATGTTTCTGCAAGTTTGGTCAACCCCATGTAAGTTATGGGGCAGTAACATCACACTTTTCAAAACGTGTTTTTCAGCCCGAAATAAACGCGTTTTTTCAGACAACTGAATCTCCTTGTAACAGCAAGGCTCAGAAGAGCCCACACACTCAGCTCTTAACCCCAGTGTACAGAAAGTGTCAAAACGTGTTTTTCAGCAGAAATAAACATGTTTCTGCAAGTTTGGTCAACCCCATGTAAGTTATGGGGCAGTAACATCACACTTTTCAAAACGTGTTTTTCAGCCCGAAATAAACGCGTTTTTTCAGGCAACCGAATCTCCTTGTAACAGCAAGGCTCAGAAGAGCCCACACACTCAGCCCTTAACCCCAGTGTACAGAAAGTGACAAAACGTGTTTTTCAGCAGAAATAAACATGTTTCTGCAAGTTTGGTCAACCCCATGTAAGTTATGGGGCAGTAACATCACACTTTTCAAAACGTGTTTTTCAGCCCGAAATAAACGCGTTTTTTCAGACAACTGAATCTCCTTGTAACAGCAAGGCTCAGAAGAGCCCACACACTCAGCCCTTAACCCCAGTGTACAGAAAGTGTCAAAACGTGCTTTTCAGCAGAAATAAACATGTTTCTGCAAGTTTGGTCAACCCCATGTAAGTTATGGGGCAGTAACATCACACTTTTCAAAACGTGTTTTTCAGCCCGAAATAAACGCGTTTTTTCAGGCAACTGAATCTACTTGTAACAGCAAGGCTCAGAAGAGCCCACACACTCAGCCCTTAACCCCAGTGTACAGAAAGTGTCAAAACGTGTTTTTCAGCAGAAATAAACATGTTTCTGCAAGTTTGGTCAACCCCATGTAAGTTATGGGGCAGTAACATCACACTTTTCAAAACGTGTTTTTCAGCCCGAAATAAACGCGTTTTTTCAGACAACTGAATCTCCTTGTAACAGCAAGGCTCAGAAGAGCCCACACACTCAGCCCTTAACCCCAGTGTACAGAAAGTGTCAAAACGTGTTTTTCAGCAGAAATAAACATGTTTCTGCAAGTTTGGTCAACCCCATGTAAGTTATGGGGCAGTAACATCACACTTTTCAAAACGTGTTTTTCAGCCCGAAATAAACGCGTTTTTTCAGACAACTGAATCTCCATGTAACAGCAAGGCTCAGAAGAGCCCACACACTCAGCCCTTAACCCCAGTGTACAGAAAGTGTCAAAACGTGTTTTTCAGCAGAAATAAACATGTTTCTGCAAGTTTGGTCAACCCCATGTAAGTTATGGGGCAGTAACATCACACTTTTCAAAACGTGTTTTTCAGCCCGAAATAAACGCGTTTTTTCAGACAACTGAATCTCCTTGTAACAGCAAGGCTCAGAAGAGCCCACACACTCAGCCCTTAACCCCAGTGTACAGAAAGTGTCAAAACGTGTTTTTCAGCAGAAATAAACATGTTTCTGCAAGTTTGGTCAACCCCATGTAAGTTATGGGGCAGTAACATCACACTTTTCAAAACGTGTTTTTCAGCCCGAAATAAACGCGTTTTTTCAGGCAACCGAATCTCCTTGTAACAGCAAGGCTCAGAAGAGCCAACACACTCAGCCCTTAACCCCAGTGTACAGAAAGTGTCAAAACGTGTTTTTCAGCAGAAATAAACATGTTTCTGCAAGTTTGGTCAACCCCATGTAAGTTATGGGGCAGTAACATCACACTTTTCAAAACGTGTTTTTCAGCCCGAAATAAACGCGTTTTTTCAGGCAACTGAATCTACTTGTAACAGCAAGGCTCAGAAGAGCCCACACACTCAGCCCTTAACCCCAGTGTGCAGAAAGGGTCAAAACGTGTTTTTCAGCAGAAATAAACATGTTTCTGCAAGTTTGGTCAACCCCATGTAAGTTATGGGGCAGTAACATCACACTTTTCAAAACGTGTTTTTCAGCCCGAAATAAACGCGTTTTTTCAGGCAACCGAATCTCCTTGTAACAGCAAGGCTCAGAAGAGCCCACACACTCAGCCCTTAACCCCAGTGTACAGAAAGTGTCAAAACGTGTTTTTCAGCAGAAATAAACATGTTTCTGCAAGTTTGGTCAACCCCATGTAAGTTATGGGGCAATAACATCACACTTTTCAAAACGTGTTTTTCAGCCCGAAATAAACGCGTTTTTTCAGGCAACTGAATCTACTTGTAACAGCAAGGCTCAGAAGAGCCCACACACTCAGCCCTTAACCCCAGTGTACAGAAAGTGTCAAAACGTGTTTTTCAGCAGAAATAAACATGTTTCTGCAAGTTTGGTCAACCCCATGTAAGTTATGGGGCAGTAACATCAAACTTTTCAAAACGTGTTTTTCAGCCCGAAATAAACGCGTTTTTTCAGACATCTGAATCTCCTTGTAACAGCAAGGCTCAGAAGAGCCCACACACTCAGCCCTTAACCCCAGTGTACAGAAAGTGTCAAAACGTGTTTTTCAGCAGAAATAAACATGTTTCTGCAAGTTTGGTCAACCCCATGTAAGTTATGGGGCAGTAACATCACACTTTTCAAAACGTGTTTTTCAGCCCGAAATAAACGCGTTTTTTCAGACAACTGAATCTCCATGTAACAGCAAGGCTCAGAAGAGCCCACACACTCAGCCCTTAACCCCAGTGTACAGAAAGTGTCAAAACATGTTTTTCAGCAGAAATAAACATGTTTCTGCAAGTTTGGTCAACCCCATGTAAGTTATGGGGCAGTAACATCACACTTTTCAAAACGTGTTTTTCAGCCCGAAATAAACGCGTTTTTTCAGGCAACCGAATCTCCTTGTAACAGCAAGGCTCAGAAGAGCCCACACACTCAGCCCTTAACCCCAGTGTACAGAAAGTGTCAAAACGTGTTTTTCAGCAGAAATAAACATGTTTCTGCAAGTTTGGTCAACCCCATGTAAGTTATGGGGCAGTAACATCACACTTTTCAAAACGTGTTTTTCAGCCCGAAATAAACGCGTTTTTTCAGACAACTGAATCTCCTTGTAACAGCAAGGCTCAGAAGAGCCCACACACTCAGCCCTTAACCCCAGTGTACAGAAAGTGTCAAAACGTGTTTTTCAGCAGAAATAAACATGTTTCTGCAAGTTTGGTCAACCCCATGTAAGTTATGGGGCAGTAACATCACACTTTTCAAAACGTGTTTTTCAGCCCGAAATAAACGCGTTTTTTCAGGCAACTGAATCTACTTGTAACAGCAAGGCTCAGAAGAGCCCACACACTCAGCCCTTAACCCCAGTGTGCAGAAAGGGTCAAAACGTGTTTTTCAGCAGAAATAAACATGTTTCTGCAAGTTTGGTCAACCCCATGTAAGTTATGGGGCAGTAACATCACACTTTTCAAAACGTGTTTTTCAGCCCGAAATAAACGCGTTTTTTCAGACAACTGAATCTCCTTGTAACAGCAAGGCTCAGAAGAGCCCAAACACTCAGCCCTTAACCCCAGTGTACAGAAAGTGTCAAAACGTGTTTTTCAGCAGAAATAAACATGTTTCTGCAAGTTTGGTCAACCCCATGTAAGTTATGGGGCAGTAACATCACACTTTTCAAAACGTGTTTTTCAGCCCGAAATAAACGCGTTTTTTCAGGCAACCGAATCTCCTTGTAACAGCAAGGCTCAGAAGAGCCCACACACTCAGCCCTTAACCCCAGTGTACAGAAAGTGTCAAAACGTGTTTTTCAGCAGAAATAAACATGTTTCTGCAAGTTTGGTCAACCCCATGTAAGTTATGGGGCAGTAACATCACACTTTTCAAAACGTGTTTTTCAGCCCGAAATAAACGCGTTTTTTCAGGCAACCGAATCTCCTTGTAACAGCAAGGCTCAGAAGAGCCCACACACTCAGCCCTTAACCCCAGTGTGCAGAAAGGGTCAAAACGTGTTTTTCAGCAGAAATAAACATGTTTCTGCAAGTTTGGTCAACCCCATGTAAGTTATGGGGCAGTAACATCACACTTTTCAGAACGTGTTTTTCAGCCCGAAATAAACGCGGTTTTTCAGACAACTGAATCTCCTTGTAACAGCAAGGCTCAGAAGAGCCCACACACTCAGCCCTTAACCCCAGTGTACAGAAAGTGTCAAAACGTGTTTTTCAGCAGAAATAAACATGTTTCTGCAAGTTTGGTCAACCCCATGTAAGTTATGGGGCAGTAACATCACACTTTTCAAAACGTGTTTTTCAGCCCGAAATAAACGCGTTTTTTCAGACAACTGAATCTCCTTGTAACAGCAAGGCTCAGAAGAGCCCACACACTCAGCTCTTAACCCCAGTGTACAGAAAGTGTCAAAACGTGTTTTTCAGCAGAAATAAACATGTTTCTGCAAGTTTGGTCAACCCCATGTAAGTTATGGGGCAGTAACATCACACTTTTCAAAACGTGTTTTTCAGCCCGAAATAAACGCGTTTTTTCAGGCAACCGAATCTCCTTGTAACAGCAAGGCTCAGAAGAGCCCACACACTCAGCCCTTAACCCCAGTGTACAGAAAGTGACAAAACGTGTTTTTCAGCAGAAATAAACATGTTTCTGCAAGTTTGGTCAACCCCATGTAAGTTATGGGGCAGTAACATCACACTTTTCAAAACGTGTTTTTCAGCCCGAAATAAACGCGTTTTTTCAGACAACTGAATCTCCTTGTAACAGCAAGGCTCAGAAGAGCCCACACACTCAGCCCTTAACCCCAGTGTACAGAAAGTGTCAAAACGTGCTTTTCAGCAGAAATAAACATGTTTCTGCAAGTTTGGTCAACCCCATGTAAGTTATGGGGCAGTAACATCACACTTTTCAAAACGTGTTTTTCAGCCCGAAATAAACGCGTTTTTTCAGACAACTGAATCTCCTTGTAACAGCAAGGCTCAGAAGAGCCCACACACTCAGCCCTTAACCCCAGTGTACAGAAAGTGTCAAAACGTGTTTTTCAGCAGAAATAAACATGTTTCTGCAAGTTTGGTCAACCCCATGTAAGTTATGGGGCAGTAACAGAACACTTTTCAAAACGTGTTTTTCAGCCCGAAATAAACGCGTTTTTTCAGGCAACTGAATCTACTTGTAACAGCAAGGCTCAGAAGAGCCCACACACTCAGCCCTTAACCCCAGTGTGCAGAAAGGGTCAAAACGTGTTTTTCAGCAGAAATAAACATGTTTCTGCAAGTTTGGTCAACCCCATGTAAGTTATGGGGCAGTAACATCACACTTTTCAAAACGTGTTTTTCAGCCCGAAATAAACGCGTTTTTTCAGGCAACCGAATCTCCTTGTAACAGCAAGGCTCAGAAGAGCCCACACACTCAGCCCTTAACCCCAGTGTACAGAAAGTGTCAAAACGTGTTTTTCAGCAGAAATAAACATGTTTCTGCAAGTTTGGTCAACCCCATGTAAGTTATGGGGCAGTAACATCACACTTTTCAAAACGTGTTTTTCAGCCCGAAATAAACGCGTTTTTTCAGGCAACCGAATCTCCTTGTAACAGCAAGGCTCAGAAGAGCCCACACACTCAGCCCTTAACCCCAGTGTACAGAAAGTGACAAAACGTGTTTTTCAGCAGAAATAAACATGTTTCTGCAAGTCTGGTCAACCCCATGTAAGTTATGGGGCAGTAACATCACACTTTTCAAAACGTGTTTTTCAGCCCGAAATAAACGCGTTTTTTCAGGCAACCGAATCTCCTTGTAACAGCAAGGCTCAGAAGAGCCCACACACTCAGCCCTTAACCCCAGTGTGCAGAAAGGGTCAAAACGTGTTTTTCAGCAGAAATAAACATGTTTCTGCAAGTTTGGTCAACCCCATGTAAGTTATGGGGCAGTAACATCACACTTTTCAAAACGTGTTTTTCAGCCCGAAATAAACGCGTTTTTTCAGACAACTGAATCTCCTTGTAACAGCAAGGCTCAGAAGAGCCCACACACTCAGCCCTTAACCCCAGTGTACAGAAAGTGTCAAAACGTGCTTTTCAGCAGAAATAAACATGTTTCTGCAAGTTTGGTCAACCCCATGTAAGTTATGGGGCAGTAACATCACACTTTTCAAAACGTGTTTTTCAGCCCGAAATAAACGCGTTTTTTCAGACAACTGAATCTCCTTGTAACAGCAAGGCTCAGAAGAGCCCACACACTCAGCCCTTAACCCCAGTGTACAGAAAGTGTCAAAACGTGTTTTTCAGCAGAAATAAACATGTTTCTGCAAGTTTGGTCAACCCCATGTAAGTTATGGGGCAGTAACAGAACACTTTTCAAAACGTGTTTTTCAGCCCGAAATAAACGCGTTTTTTCAGGCAACTGAATCTACTTGTAACAGCAAGGCTCAGAAGAGCCCACACACTCAGCCCTTAACCCCAGTGTGCAGAAAGGGTCAAAACGTGTTTTTCAGCAGAAATAAACATGTTTCTGCAAGTTTGGTCAACCCCATGTAAGTTATGGGGCAGTAACATCACACTTTTCAAAACGTGTTTTTCAGCCCGAAATAAACGCGTTTTTTCAGGCAACCGAATCTCCTTGTAACAGCAAGGCTCAGAAGAGCCCACACACTCAGCCCTTAACCCCAGTGTACAGAAAGTGTCAAAACGTGTTTTTCAGCAGAAATAAACATGTTTCTGCAAGTTTGGTCAACCCCATGTAAGTTATGGGGCAGTAACATCACACTTTTCAAAACGTGTTTTTCAGCCCGAAATAAACGCGTTTTTTCAGACAACTGAATCTCCTTGTAACAGCAAGGCTCAGAAGAGCCCACACATTCAGCCCTTAACCCCAGTGTACAGAAAGTGTCAAAACGTGTTTTTCAGCAGAAATAAACATGTTTCTGCAAGTTTGGTCAACCCCATGTAAGTTATGGGGCAGTAACATCACACTTTTCAAAACGTGTTTTTCAGCCCGAAATAAACGCGTTTTTTCAGGCAACTGAATCTACTTGTAACAGCAAGGCTCAGAAGAGCCCACACACTCAGCCCTTAACCCCAGTGTACAGAAAGTGTCAAAACGTGTTTTTCAGCAGAAATAAACATGTTTCTGCAAGTTTGGTCAACCCCATGTAAGTTATGGGGCAGTAACATCACACTTTTCAAAACGTGTTTTTCAGCCCGAAATAAACGCGTTTTTTCAGACAACTGAATCTCCTTGTAACAGCAAGGCTCAGAAGAGCCCACACACTCAGCCCTTAACCCCAGTGTACAGAAAGTGTCAAAACGTGTTTTTCAGCAGAAATAAACATGTTTCTGCAAGTTTGGTCAACCCCATGTAAGTTATGGGGCAGTAACATCACACTTTTCAAAACGTGTTTTTCAGCCCGAAATAAACGCGTTTTTTCAGACAACTGAATCTCCATGTAACAGCAAGGCTCAGAAGAGCCCACACACTCAGCCCTTAACCCCAGTGTACAGAAAGTGTCAAAACGTGTTTTTCAGCAGAAATAAACATGTTTCTGCAAGTTTGGTCAACCCCATGTAAGTTATGGGGCAGTAACATCACACTTTTCAAAACGTGTTTTTCAGCCCGAAATAAACGCGTTTTTTCAGACAACTGAATCTCCTTGTAACAGCAAGGCTCAGAAGAGCCCACACACTCAGCCCTTAACCCCAGTGTACAGAAAGTGTCAAAACGTGTTTTTCAGCAGAAATAAACATGTTTCTGCAAGTTTGGTCAACCCCATGTAAGTTATGGGGCAGTAACATCACACTTTTCAAAACGTGTTTTTCAGCCCGAAATAAACGCGTTTTTTCAGGCAACCGAATCTCCTTGTAACAGCAAGGCTCAGAAGAGCCAACACACTCAGCCCTTAACCCCAGTGTACAGAAAGTGTCAAAACGTGTTTTTCAGCAGAAATAAACATGTTTCTGCAAGTTTGGTCAACCCCATGTAAGTTATGGGGCAGTAACATCACACTTTTCAAAACGTGTTTTTCAGCCCGAAATAAACGCGTTTTTTCAGGCAACTGAATCTACTTGTAACAGCAAGGCTCAGAAGAGCCCACACACTCAGCCCTTAACCCCAGTGTGCAGAAAGGGTCAAAACGTGTTTTTCAGCAGAAATAAACATGTTTCTGCAAGTTTGGTCAACCCCATGTAAGTTATGGGGCAGTAACATCACACTTTTCAAAACGTGTTTTTCAGCCCGAAATAAACGCGTTTTTTCAGGCAACCGAATCTCCTTGTAACAGCAAGGCTCAGAAGAGCCCACACACTCAGCCCTTAACCCCAGTGTACAGAAAGTGTCAAAACGTGTTTTTCAGCAGAAATAAACATGTTTCTGCAAGTTTGGTCAACCCCATGTAAGTTATGGGGCAATAACATCACACTTTTCAAAACGTGTTTTTCAGCCCGAAATAAACGCGTTTTTTCAGGCAACTGAATCTACTTGTAACAGCAAGGCTCAGAAGAGCCCACACACTCAGCCCTTAACCCCAGTGTACAGAAAGTGTCAAAACGTGTTTTTCAGCAGAAATAAACATGTTTCTGCAAGTTTGGTCAACCCCATGTAAGTTATGGGGCAGTAACATCAAACTTTTCAAAACGTGTTTTTCAGCCCGAAATAAACGCGTTTTTTCAGACATCTGAATCTCCTTGTAACAGCAAGGCTCAGAAGAGCCCACACACTCAGCCCTTAACCCCAGTGTACAGAAAGTGTCAAAACGTGTTTTTCAGCAGAAATAAACATGTTTCTGCAAGTTTGGTCAACCCCATGTAAGTTATGGGGCAGTAACATCACACTTTTCAAAACGTGTTTTTCAGCCCGAAATAAACGCGTTTTTTCAGACAACTGAATCTCCATGTAACAGCAAGGCTCAGAAGAGCCCACACACTCAGCCCTTAACCCCAGTGTACAGAAAGTGTCAAAACATGTTTTTCAGCAGAAATAAACATGTTTCTGCAAGTTTGGTCAACCCCATGTAAGTTATGGGGCAGTAACATCACACTTTTCAAAACGTGTTTTTCAGCCCGAAATAAACGCGTTTTTTCAGGCAACCGAATCTCCTTGTAACAGCAAGGCTCAGAAGAGCCCACACACTCAGCCCTTAACCCCAGTGTACAGAAAGTGTCAAAACGTGTTTTTCAGCAGAAATAAACATGTTTCTGCAAGTTTGGTCAACCCCATGTAAGTTATGGGGCAGTAACATCACACTTTTCAAAACGTGTTTTTCAGCCCGAAATAAACGCGTTTTTTCAGACAACTGAATCTCCTTGTAACAGCAAGGCTCAGAAGAGCCCACACACTCAGCCCTTAACCCCAGTGTACAGAAAGTGTCAAAACGTGTTTTTCAGCAGAAATAAACATGTTTCTGCAAGTTTGGTCAACCCCATGTAAGTTATGGGGCAGTAACATCACACTTTTCAAAACGTGTTTTTCAGCCCGAAATAAACGCGTTTTTTCAGGCAACTGAATCTACTTGTAACAGCAAGGCTCAGAAGAGCCCACACACTCAGCCCTTAACCCCAGTGTGCAGAAAGGGTCAAAACGTGTTTTTCAGCAGAAATAAACATGTTTCTGCAAGTTTGGTCAACCCCATGTAAGTTATGGGGCAGTAACATCACACTTTTCAAAACGTGTTTTTCAGCCCGAAATAAACGCGTTTTTTCAGACAACTGAATCTCCTTGTAACAGCAAGGCTCAGAAGAGCCCAAACACTCAGCCCTTAACCCCAGTGTACAGAAAGTGTCAAAACGTGTTTTTCAGCAGAAATAAACATGTTTCTGCAAGTTTGGTCAACCCCATGTAAGTTATGGGGCAGTAACATCACACTTTTCAAAACGTGTTTTTCAGCCCGAAATAAACGCGTTTTTTCAGGCAACCGAATCTCCTTGTAACAGCAAGGCTCAGAAGAGCCCACACACTCAGCCCTTAACCCCAGTGTACAGAAAGTGTCAAAACGTGTTTTTCAGCAGAAATAAACATGTTTCTGCAAGTTTGGTCAACCCCATGTAAGTTATGGGGCAGTAACATCACACTTTTCAAAACGTGTTTTTCAGCCCGAAATAAACGCGTTTTTTCAGGCAACCGAATCTCCTTGTAACAGCAAGGCTCAGAAGAGCCCACACACTCAGCCCTTAACCCCAGTGTGCAGAAAGGGTCAAAACGTGTTTTTCAGCAGAAATAAACATGTTTCTGCAAGTTTGGTCAACCCCATGTAAGTTATGGGGCAGTAACATCACACTTTTCAGAACGTGTTTTTCAGCCCGAAATAAACGCGGTTTTTCAGACAACTGAATCTCCTTGTAACAGCAAGGCTCAGAAGAGCCCACACACTCAGCCCTTAACCCCAGTGTACAGAAAGTGTCAAAACGTGTTTTTCAGCAGAAATAAACATGTTTCTGCAAGTTTGGTCAACCCCATGTAAGTTATGGGGCAGTAACATCACACTTTTCAAAACGTGTTTTTCAGCCCGAAATAAACGCGTTTTTTCAGACAACTGAATCTCCTTGTAACAGCAAGGCTCAGAAGAGCCCACACACTCAGCTCTTAACCCCAGTGTACAGAAAGTGTCAAAACGTGTTTTTCAGCAGAAATAAACATGTTTCTGCAAGTTTGGTCAACCCCATGTAAGTTATGGGGCAGTAACATCACACTTTTCAAAACGTGTTTTTCAGCCCGAAATAAACGCGTTTTTTCAGGCAACCGAATCTCCTTGTAACAGCAAGGCTCAGAAGAGCCCACACACTCAGCCCTTAACCCCAGTGTACAGAAAGTGACAAAACGTGTTTTTCAGCAGAAATAAACATGTTTCTGCAAGTTTGGTCAACCCCATGTAAGTTATGGGGCAGTAACATCACACTTTTCAAAACGTGTTTTTCAGCCCGAAATAAACGCGTTTTTTCAGACAACTGAATCTCCTTGTAACAGCAAGGCTCAGAAGAGCCCACACACTCAGCCCTTAACCCCAGTGTACAGAAAGTGTCAAAACGTGCTTTTCAGCAGAAATAAACATGTTTCTGCAAGTTTGGTCAACCCCATGTAAGTTATGGGGCAGTAACATCACACTTTTCAAAACGTGTTTTTCAGCCCGAAATAAACGCGTTTTTTCAGACAACTGAATCTCCTTGTAACAGCAAGGCTCAGAAGAGCCCACACACTCAGCCCTTAACCCCAGTGTACAGAAAGTGTCAAAACGTGTTTTTCAGCAGAAATAAACATGTTTCTGCAAGTTTGGTCAACCCCATGTAAGTTATGGGGCAGTAACAGAACACTTTTCAAAACGTGTTTTTCAGCCCGAAATAAACGCGTTTTTTCAGGCAACTGAATCTACTTGTAACAGCAAGGCTCAGAAGAGCCCACACACTCAGCCCTTAACCCCAGTGTGCAGAAAGGGTCAAAACGTGTTTTTCAGCAGAAATAAACATGTTTCTGCAAGTTTGGTCAACCCCATGTAAGTTATGGGGCAGTAACATCACACTTTTCAAAACGTGTTTTTCAGCCCGAAATAAACGCGTTTTTTCAGGCAACCGAATCTCCTTGTAACAGCAAGGCTCAGAAGAGCCCACACACTCAGCCCTTAACCCCAGTGTACAGAAAGTGTCAAAACGTGTTTTTCAGCAGAAATAAACATGTTTCTGCAAGTTTGGTCAACCCCATGTAAGTTATGGGGCAGTAACATCACACTTTTCAAAACGTGTTTTTCAGCCCGAAATAAACGCGTTTTTTCAGACAACTGAATCTCCTTGTAACAGCAAGGCTCAGAAGAGCCCACACACTCAGCCCTTAACCCCAGTGTACAGAAAGTGTCAAAACGTGTTTTTCAGCAGAAATAAACATGTTTCTGCAAGTTTGGTCAACCCCATGTAAGTTATGGGGCAGTAACATCACACTTTTCAAAACGTGTTTTTCAGCCCGAAATAAACGCGTTTTTTCAGACAACTGAATCTCCTTGTAACAGCAAGGCTCAGAAGAGCCCACACACTCAGCCCTTAACCCCAGTGTACAGAAAGTGTCAAAACGTGTTTTTCAGCAGAAATAAACATGTTTCTGCAAGTTTGGTCAACCCCATGTAAGTTATGGGGCAGTAACATCACACTTTTCAAAACGTGTTTTTCAGCCCGAAATAAACGCGTTTTTTCAGACAACTGAATCTCCATGTAACAGCAAGGCTCAGAAGAGCCCACACACTCAGCCCTTAACCCCAGTGTACAGAAAGTGTCAAAACGTGTTTTTCAGCAGAAATAAACATGTTTCTGCAAGTTTGGTCAACCGCATGTAAGTTATGGGGCAGTAACATCACACTTTTCAAAACGTGTTTTTCAGCCCGAAATAAACGCGTTTTTTCAGGCAACCGAATCTCCTTGTAACAGCAAGGCTCAGAAGAGCCACACACTCAGCCCTTAACCCCAGTGTACAGAAAGTGTCAAAACGTGTTTTTCAGCAGAAATAAACATGTTTCTGCAAGTTTGGTCAACCCCATGTAAGTTATGGGGCAGTAACATCACACTTTTCAAAACGTGTTTTTCAGCCCGAAATAAACGCGTTTTTTCAGACAACTGAATCTCCTTGTAACAGCAAGGCTCAGAAGAGCCCACACACTCAGCCCTTAACCCCAGTGTACAGAAAGTGTCAAAACGTGTTTTTCAGCAGAAATAAACATGTTTCTGCAAGTTTGGTCAACCCCATGTAAGTTATGGGGCAGTAACATCACACTTTTCAAAACGTGTTTTTCAGCCCGAAATAAACGCGTTTTTTCAGGCAACTGAATCTACTTGTAACAGCAAGGCTCAGAAGAGCCCACACACTCAGCCCTTAACCCCAGTGTGCAGAAAGGGTCAAAACGTGTTTTTCAGCAGAAATAAACATGTTTCTGCAAGTTTGGTCAACCCCATGTAAGTTATGGGGCAGTAACATCACACTTTTCAAAACGTGTTTTTCAGCCCGAAATAAACGCGTTTTTTCAGACAACTGAATCTCCTTGTAACAGCAAGGCTCAGAAGAGCCCACACACTCAGCCCTTAACCCCAGTGTACAGAAAGTGTCAAAACGTGTTTTTCAGCAGAAATAAACATGTTTCTGCAAGTTTGGTCAACCCCATGTAAGTTATGGGGCAGTAACATCACACTTTTCAAAACGTGTTTTTCAGCCCGAAATAAACGCGTTTTTTCAGGCAACTGAATCTACTTGTAACAGCAAGGCTCAGAAGAGCCCACACACTCAGCCCTTAACCCCAGTGTACAGAAAGTGTCAAAACGTGTTTTTCAGCAGAAATAAACATGTTTCTGCAAGTTTGGTCAACCCCATGTAAGTTATGGGGCAGTAACATCACACTTTTCAAAACGTGTTTTTCAGCCCGAAATAAACGCGTTTTTTCAGGCAACCGAATCTCCTTGTAACAGCAAGGCTCAGAAGAGCCCACACACTCAGCCCTTAACCCCAGTGTACAGAAAGTGTCAAAACGTGTTTTTCAGCAGAAATAAACATGTTTCTGCAAGTTTGGTCAACCCCATGTAAGTTATGGGGCAGTAACATCACACTTTTCAAAACGTGTTTTTCAGCCCGAAATAAACGCGTTTTTTCAGGCAACCGAATCTCCTTGTAACAGCAAGGCTCAGAAGAGCCCACACACTCAGCCCTTAACCCCAGTGTGCAGAAAGGGTCAAAACGTGTTTTTCAGCAGAAATAAACATGTTTCTGCAAGTTTAGTCAACCCCATGTAATTTATGGGGCAGTAACATCACACTTTTCAAAACGTGTTTTTCAGCCCGAAATAAACGCGTTTTTTCAGACAACTGAAACTCCTTGTAACAGCAAGGCTCAGAAGAGCCCACACACTCAGCCCTTAACCCCAGTGTACAGAAAGTGTCAAAACGTGTTTTTCAGCAGAAAAAAACATGTTTCTGCAAGTTTGGTCAACCCCATGTAAGTTATGGGGCAGTAACATCACACTTTTCAAAACGTGTTTTTCAGCCCGAAATAAACGCGTTTTTTCAGGCAACCGAATCTCCTTGTAACAGCAAGGCTCAGAAGAGCCCACACACAGCCCTTAACCCCAGTGTACAGAAAGTGTCAAAACGTGTTTTTCAGCAGAAATAAACATGTTTCTGCAAGTTTGGTCAACCCCATGTAAGTTATGGGGCAGTAACATCACACTTTTCAAAACGTGTTTTTCAGCCCGAAATAAACGCGTTTTTTCAGACAACTGAAACTCCTTGTAACAGCAAGGCTCAGAAAGAGCCCACACACTCAGCCCTTAACCCCAGTGTACAGAAAGTGTCAAAACGTGTTTTTCAGCAGAAATAAACATGTTTCTGCAAGTTTGGTCAACCCCATGTAAGTTATGGGGCAGTAACATCACACTTTTCAAAACTTGTTTTTCAGCCCGAAATAAACGCGTTTTTTCAGACAACTGAATGTACTTGTAACAGCAAGGCTCAGAAGTGCCCACACACTCAGCCCTTAACCCCATTGTGCAGAAAGTGTCAAAACGTGTTTTTCAGCAGAAATAAACATGTTTCTGCAAGTTTGGTCAACCCCATGTAAGTTATGGGGCAGTAACATCACCCTTTTCAAAACGTGTTTTTCAGCCCGAAATAAACGCGTTTTTTCAGGCAACCGAATCTCCTTGTAACAGCAAGGCTCAGAAGAGCCCACACACTCAGCCCTTAACCCCAGTGTACAGAAAGTGTCAAAACGTGTTTTTCAGCAGAAATAAACATGTTTCTGCAAGTTTGGTCAACCCCATGTAAGTTATGGGGCAGTAACATCACACTTTTCAAAACGTGTTTTTCAGCCCGAAATAAACGCGTTTTTTCAGACAACTGAAACTCCTTGTAACAGCAAGGCTCAGAAGAGCCCACACACTCAGCCCTTAACCCCAGTGTACAGAAAGTGTCAAAACGTGTTTTTCAGCAGAAATAAACATGTTTCTGCAAGTTTGGTCAACCCCATGTAAGTTATGGGGCAGTAACATCACACTTTTCAAAACGTGTTTTTCAGCCCGAAATATACGCGTTTTTTCAGACAACTGAATCTCCTTGTAACAGCAAGGCTCAGAAGAGCCCACACACTCAGCCCTTAACCCCAGTGTACAGAAAGTGTCAAAACGTGTTTTTCAGCAGAAATAAACATGTTTCTGCAAGTTTGGTCAACCCCATGTAAGTTATGGGGCAGTAACAGAACACTTTTCAAAACGTGTTTTTCAGCCCGAAATAAACGCGTTTTTTCAGGCAACTGAATCTACTTGTAACAGCAAGGCTCAGAAGAGCCCACACACTCAGCCCTTAACCCCAGTGTGCAGAAAGGGTCAAAACGTGTTTTTCAGCAGAAATAAACATGTTTCTGCAAGTTTGGTCAACCCCATGTAAGTTATGGGGCAGTAACATCACACTTTTCAAAACGTGTTTTTCAGCCCGAAATAAACGCGTTTTTTCAGGCAACCGAATCTCCTTGTAACAGCAAGGCTCAGAAGAGCCCACACACTCAGCCCTTAACCCCAGTGTACAGAAAGTGTCAAAACGTGTTTTTCAGCAGAAATAAACATGTTTCTGCAAGTTTGGTCAACCCCATGTAAGTTATGGGGCAGTAACATCACACTTTTCAAAACGTGTTTTTCAGCCCGAAATAAACGCGTTTTTTCAGGCAACCGAATCTCCTTGTAACAGCAAGGCTCAGAAGAGCCCACACACTCAGCCCTTAACCCCAGTGTGCAGAAAGGGTCAAAACGTGTTTTTCAGCAGAAATAAACATGTTTCTGCAAGTTTGGTCAACCCCATGTAAGTTATGGGGCAGTAACATCACACTTTTCAGAACGTGTTTTTCAGCCCGAAATAAACGCGGTTTTTCAGACAACTGAATCTCCTTGTAACAGCAAGGCTCAGAAGAGCCCACACACTCAGCCCTTAACCCCAGTGTACAGAAAGTGTCAAAACGTGTTTTTCAGCAGAAATAAACATGTTTCTGCAAGTTTGGTCAACCCCATGTAAGTTATGGGGCAGTAACATCACACTTTTCAAAACGTGTTTTTCAGCCCGAAATAAACGCGTTTTTTCAGACAACTGAATCTCCTTGTAACAGCAAGGCTCAGAAGAGCCCACACACTCAGCTCTTAACCCCAGTGTACAGAAAGTGTCAAAACGTGTTTTTCAGCAGAAATAAACATGTTTCTGCAAGTTTGGTCAACCCCATGTAAGTTATGGGGCAGTAACATCACACTTTTCAAAACGTGTTTTTCAGCCCGAAATAAACGCGTTTTTTCAGGCAACCGAATCTCCTTGTAACAGCAAGGCTCAGAAGAGCCCACACACTCAGCCCTTAACCCCAGTGTACAGAAAGTGACAAAACGTGTTTTTCAGCAGAAATAAACATGTTTCTGCAAGTTTGGTCAACCCCATGTAAGTTATGGGGCAGTAACATCACACTTTTCAAAACGTGTTTTTCAGCCCGAAATAAACGCGTTTTTTCAGACAACTGAATCTCCTTGTAACAGCAAGGCTCAGAAGAGCCCACACACTCAGCCCTTAACCCCAGTGTACAGAAAGTGTCAAAACGTGCTTTTCAGCAGAAATAAACATGTTTCTGCAAGTTTGGTCAACCCCATGTAAGTTATGGGGCAGTAACATCACACTTTTCAAAACGTGTTTTTCAGCCCGAAATAAACGCGTTTTTTCAGACAACTGAATCTCCTTGTAACAGCAAGGCTCAGAAGAGCCCACACACTCAGCCCTTAACCCCAGTGTACAGAAAGTGTCAAAACGTGTTTTTCAGCAGAAATAAACATGTTTCTGCAAGTTTGGTCAACCCCATGTAAGTTATGGGGCAGTAACAGAACACTTTTCAAAACGTGTTTTTCAGCCCGAAATAAACGCGTTTTTTCAGGCAACTGAATCTACTTGTAACAGCAAGGCTCAGAAGAGCCCACACACTCAGCCCTTAACCCCAGTGTGCAGAAAGGGTCAAAACGTGTTTTTCAGCAGAAATAAACATGTTTCTGCAAGTTTGGTCAACCCCATGTAAGTTATGGGGCAGTAACATCACACTTTTCAAAACGTGTTTTTCAGCCCGAAATAAACGCGTTTTTTCAGGCAACCGAATCTCCTTGTAACAGCAAGGCTCAGAAGAGCCCACACACTCAGCCCTTAACCCCAGTGTACAGAAAGTGTCAAAACGTGTTTTTCAGCAGAAATAAACATGTTTCTGCAAGTTTGGTCAACCCCATGTAAGTTATGGGGCAGTAACATCACACTTTTCAAAACGTGTTTTTCAGCCCGAAATAAACGCGTTTTTTCAGACAACTGAATCTCCTTGTAACAGCAAGGCTCAGAAGAGCCCACACACTCAGCCCTTAACCCCAGTGTACAGAAAGTGTCAAAACGTGTTTTTCAGCAGAAATAAACATGTTTCTGCAAGTTTGGTCAACCCCATGTAAGTTATGGGGCAGTAACATCACACTTTTCAAAACGTGTTTTTCAGCCCGAAATAAACGCGTTTTTTCAGACAACTGAATCTCCTTGTAACAGCAAGGCTCAGAAGAGCCCACACACTCAGCCCTTAACCCCAGTGTACAGAAAGTGTCAAAACGTGTTTTTCAGCAGAAATAAACATGTTTCTGCAAGTTTGGTCAACCCCATGTAAGTTATGGGGCAGTAACATCACACTTTTCAAAACGTGTTTTTCAGCCCGAAATAAACGCGTTTTTTCAGACAACTGAATCTCCATGTAACAGCAAGGCTCAGAAGAGCCCACACACTCAGCCCTTAACCCCAGTGTACAGAAAGTGTCAAAACGTGTTTTTCAGCAGAAATAAACATGTTTCTGCAAGTTTGGTCAACCGCATGTAAGTTATGGGGCAGTAACATCACACTTTTCAAAACGTGTTTTTCAGCCCGAAATAAACGCGTTTTTTCAGGCAACCGAATCTCCTTGTAACAGCAAGGCTCAGAAGAGCCACACACTCAGCCCTTAACCCCAGTGTACAGAAAGTGTCAAAACGTGTTTTTCAGCAGAAATAAACATGTTTCTGCAAGTTTGGTCAACCCCATGTAAGTTATGGGGCAGTAACATCACACTTTTCAAAACGTGTTTTTCAGCCCGAAATAAACGCGTTTTTTCAGACAACTGAATCTCCTTGTAACAGCAAGGCTCAGAAGAGCCCACACACTCAGCCCTTAACCCCAGTGTACAGAAAGTGTCAAAACGTGTTTTTCAGCAGAAATAAACATGTTTCTGCAAGTTTGGTCAACCCCATGTAAGTTATGGGGCAGTAACATCACACTTTTCAAAACGTGTTTTTCAGCCCGAAATAAACGCGTTTTTTCAGGCAACTGAATCTACTTGTAACAGCAAGGCTCAGAAGAGCCCACACACTCAGCCCTTAACCCCAGTGTGCAGAAAGGGTCAAAACGTGTTTTTCAGCAGAAATAAACATGTTTCTGCAAGTTTGGTCAACCCCATGTAAGTTATGGGGCAGTAACATCACACTTTTCAAAACGTGTTTTTCAGCCCGAAATAAACGCGTTTTTTCAGACAACTGAATCTCCTTGTAACAGCAAGGCTCAGAAGAGCCCACACACTCAGCCCTTAACCCCAGTGTACAGAAAGTGTCAAAACGTGTTTTTCAGCAGAAATAAACATGTTTCTGCAAGTTTGGTCAACCCCATGTAAGTTATGGGGCAGTAACATCACACTTTTCAAAACGTGTTTTTCAGCCCGAAATAAACGCGTTTTTTCAGGCAACTGAATCTACTTGTAACAGCAAGGCTCAGAAGAGCCCACACACTCAGCCCTTAACCCCAGTGTACAGAAAGTGTCAAAACGTGTTTTTCAGCAGAAATAAACATGTTTCTGCAAGTTTGGTCAACCCCATGTAAGTTATGGGGCAGTAACATCACACTTTTCAAAACGTGTTTTTCAGCCCGAAATAAACGCGTTTTTTCAGGCAACCGAATCTCCTTGTAACAGCAAGGCTCAGAAGAGCCCACACACTCAGCCCTTAACCCCAGTGTACAGAAAGTGTCAAAACGTGTTTTTCAGCAGAAATAAACATGTTTCTGCAAGTTTGGTCAACCCCATGTAAGTTATGGGGCAGTAACATCACACTTTTCAAAACGTGTTTTTCAGCCCGAAATAAACGCGTTTTTTCAGGCAACCGAATCTCCTTGTAACAGCAAGGCTCAGAAGAGCCCACACACTCAGCCCTTAACCCCAGTGTGCAGAAAGGGTCAAAACGTGTTTTTCAGCAGAAATAAACATGTTTCTGCAAGTTTAGTCAACCCCATGTAATTTATGGGGCAGTAACATCACACTTTTCAAAACGTGTTTTTCAGCCCGAAATAAACGCGTTTTTTCAGACAACTGAAACTCCTTGTAACAGCAAGGCTCAGAAGAGCCCACACACTCAGCCCTTAACCCCAGTGTACAGAAAGTGTCAAAACGTGTTTTTCAGCAGAAAAAAACATGTTTCTGCAAGTTTGGTCAACCCCATGTAAGTTATGGGGCAGTAACATCACACTTTTCAAAACGTGTTTTTCAGCCCGAAATAAACGCGTTTTTTCAGGCAACCGAATCTCCTTGTAACAGCAAGGCTCAGAAGAGCCCACACACAGCCCTTAACCCCAGTGTACAGAAAGTGTCAAAACGTGTTTTTCAGCAGAAATAAACATGTTTCTGCAAGTTTGGTCAACCCCATGTAAGTTATGGGGCAGTAACATCACACTTTTCAAAACGTGTTTTTCAGCCCGAAATAAACGCGTTTTTTCAGACAACTGAAACTCCTTGTAACAGCAAGGCTCAGAAAGAGCCCACACACTCAGCCCTTAACCCCAGTGTACAGAAAGTGTCAAAACGTGTTTTTCAGCAGAAATAAACATGTTTCTGCAAGTTTGGTCAACCCCATGTAAGTTATGGGGCAGTAACATCACACTTTTCAAAACTTGTTTTTCAGCCCGAAATAAACGCGTTTTTTCAGACAACTGAATGTACTTGTAACAGCAAGGCTCAGAAGTGCCCACACACTCAGCCCTTAACCCCATTGTGCAGAAAGTGTCAAAACGTGTTTTTCAGCAGAAATAAACATGTTTCTGCAAGTTTGGTCAACCCCATGTAAGTTATGGGGCAGTAACATCACCCTTTTCAAAACGTGTTTTTCAGCCCGAAATAAACGCGTTTTTTCAGGCAACCGAATCTCCTTGTAACAGCAAGGCTCAGAAGAGCCCACACACTCAGCCCTTAACCCCAGTGTACAGAAAGTGTCAAAACGTGTTTTTCAGCAGAAATAAACATGTTTCTGCAAGTTTGGTCAACCCCATGTAAGTTATGGGGCAGTAACATCACACTTTTCAAAACGTGTTTTTCAGCCCGAAATAAACGCGTTTTTTCAGACAACTGAAACTCCTTGTAACAGCAAGGCTCAGAAGAGCCCACACACTCAGCCCTTAACCCCAGTGTACAGAAAGTGTCAAAACGTGTTTTTCAGCAGAAATAAACATGTTTCTGCAAGTTTGGTCAACCCCATGTAAGTTATGGGGCAGTAACATCACACTTTTCAAAACGTGTTTTTCAGCCCGAAATATACGCGTTTTTTCAGACAACTGAATCTCCTTGTAACAGCAAGGCTCAGAAGAGCCCACACACTCAGCCCTTAACCCCAGTGTACAGAAAGTGTCAAAACGTGTTTTTCAGCAGAAATAAACATGTTTCTGCAAGTTTGGTCAACCCCATGTAAGTTATGGGGCAGTAACAGAACACTTTTCAAAACGTGTTTTTCAGCCCGAAATAAACGCGTTTTTTCAGGCAACTGAATCTACTTGTAACAGCAAGGCTCAGAAGAGCCCACACACTCAGCCCTTAACCCCAGTGTGCAGAAAGGGTCAAAACGTGTTTTTCAGCAGAAATAAACATGTTTCTGCAAGTTTGGTCAACCCCATGTAAGTTATGGGGCAGTAACATCACACTTTTCAAAACGTGTTTTTCAGCCCGAAATAAACGCGTTTTTTCAGACAACTGAATCTCCTTGTAACAGCAAGGCTCAGAAGAGCCCACACACTCAGCCCTTAACCCCAGTGTACAGAAAGTGTCAAAACGTGTTTTTCAGCATAAATAAACATGTTTCTGCAAGTTTGGTCAACCCCATGTAAGTTATGGGGCAGTAACATCACACTTTTCAAAACGTGTTTTTCAGCCCGAAATAAACACGTTTTTTCAGACAACTGAATCTCCTTGTAACAGCAAGGCTCAGAAGAGCCCACACACTCAGCCCTTAACCCCAGTGTACAGAAAGTGTCAAAACGTGTTTTTCAGCAGAAATAAACATGTTTCTGCAAGTTTGGTCAACCCCATGTAAGTTATGGGGCAGTAACATTACACTTTTCAAAACGTGTTTTTCAGCCCGAAATAAACGCGTTTTTTCAGGCAACTGAATCTACTTGTAACAGCAAGGCTCAGAAGAGCCCACACACTCAGCCCTTAACCCCAGTGTGCAGAAAGGGTCAAAACGTGTTTTTCAGCAGAAATAAACATGTTTCTGCAAGTTTGGTCAACCCCATGTAAGTTATGGGGCAGTAACATCACACTTTTCAAAACGTGTTTTTCAGCCCGAAATAAACGCGTTTTTTCAGACAACTGAATCTCCTTGTAACAGCAAGGCTCAGAAGAGCCCACACACTCAGCCCTTAACCCCAGTGTACAGAAAGTGTCAAAACGTGTTTTTCAGCAGAAATAAACATGTTTCTGCAAGTTTGGTCAACCCCATGTAAGTTATGGGGCAGTAACATCACACTTTTCAAAACGTGTTTTTCAGCCCGAAATAAACGCGTTTTTTCAGACAACTGAATCTACTTGTAACAGCAAGGCTCAGAAGTGCCCACACACTCAGCCCTTAACCCCATTGTGCAGAAAGTGTCAAAACGTGTTTTTCAGCAGAAATAAACATGTTTCTGCAAGTTTGGTCAACCCCATGTAAGTTATGGGGCAGTAACATCACACTTTTCAAAACGTGTTTTTCAGCCCGAAATAAACGCGTTTTTTCAGGCAACTGAATCTACTTGTAACAGCAAGGCTCAGAAGAGCCCACACACTCAGCCCTTAACCCCAGTGTGCAGAAAGGGTCAAAACGTGTTTTTCAGCAGAAATAAACATGTTTCTGCAAGTTTGGTCAACCCCATGTAAGTTATGGGGCAGTAACATCACACTTTTCAAAACGTGTTTTTCAGCCCGAAATAAACGGGTTTTTTCAGACAACTGAATCTCCTTGTAACAGCAAGGCTCAGAAGAGCCCACACACTCAGCTCTTAACCCCAGTGTACAGAAAGTGTCAAAACGTGTTTTTCAGCAGAAATAAACATGTTTCTGCAAGTTTGGTCAACCCCATGTAAGTTATGGGGCAGTAACATCACACTTTTCAAAACGTGTTTTTCAGCCCGAAATAAACGCGTTTTTTCAGACAACTGAATCTCCTTGTAACAGCAAGGCTCAGAAGAGCCCACACACACAGCCCTTAACCCCAGTGTACAGAAAGTGTCAAAACGTGTTTTTCAGCAGAAATAAACATGTTTCTGCAAGTTTGGTCAACCCCATGTAAGTTATGGGGCAGTAACATCACACTTTTCAAAACGTGTTTTTCAGCCCGAAATAAACGCGTTTTTTCAGGCAACTGAATCTACTTGTAACAGCAAGGCTCAGAAGAGCCCACACACTCAGCCCTTAACCCCAGTGTGCAGAAAGGGTCAAAACGTGTTTTTCAGCAGAAATAAACATGTTTCTGCAAGTTTGGTCAACCCCATGTAAGTTATGGGGCAGTAACATCACACTTTTCAAAACGTGTTTTTCAGCCCGAAATAAACGCGTTTTTTCAGACAACTGAATCTACTTGTAACAGCAAGGCTCAGAAGTGCCCACACATTCAGCCCTTAACCCCATTGTGCAGAAAGTGTCAAAACGTGTTTTTCAGCAGAAATAAACATGTTTCTGCAAGTTTGGTCAACCCCATGTAAGTTATGGGGCAGTAACATCACCCTTTTCAAAACGTGTTTTTCAGCCCGAAATAAACGCGTTTTTTCAGGCAACCGAATCTCCTTGTAACAGCAAGGCTCAGAAGAGCCCACACACTCAGCCCTTAACCCCAGTGTACAGAAAGTGTCAAAACGTGTTTTTCAGCAGAAATAAACATGTTTCTGCAAGTTTGGTCAACCCCATGTACGTTATGGGGCAGTAACATCACACTTTTCAAAACGTGTTTTTCAGCCCGAAATAAACGCGTTTTTTCAGACAACTGAAACTCCTTGTAACAGCAAGGCTCAGAAGAGCCCACACACTCAGCCCTTAACCCCAGTGTACAGAAAGTGTCAAAACGTGTTTTTCAGCAGAAATAAACATGTTTCTGCAAGTTTGGTCAACCCCATGTAAGTTATGGGGCAGTAACATCACACTTTTCAAAACGTGTTTTTCAGCCCGAAATAAACGCGTTTTTTCAGACAACTGAATCTCCTTGTAACAGCAAGGCTCAGAAGAGCCCACACACTCAGCCCTTAACCCCAGTGTACAGAAAGTGTCAAAACGTGTTTTTCAGCAGAAATAAACATGTTTCTGCAAGTTTGGTCAACACCATGTAAGTTATGGGGCAGTAACAGAACACTTTTCAAAACGTGTTTTTCAGCCCGAAATAAACGCGTTTTTTCAGGCAACTGAATCTACTTGTAACAGCAAGGCTCAGAAGAGCCCACACACTCAGCCCTTAACCCCAGTGTACAGAAAGTGTCAAAACGTGTTTTTCAGCAGAAATAAACATGTTTCTGCAAGTTTGGTCAACCCCATGTAAGTTATGGAGCAGTAACATCACACTTTTCAAAACGTGTTTTTCAGCCCGAAATAAACGCGTTTTTTCAGACAACTGAATCTCCTTGTAACAGCAAGGCTCAGAAGAGCCCACACACTCAGCCCTTAACCCCAGTGTACAGAAAGTGTCAAAACGTGTTTTTCAGCAGAAATAAACATGTTTCTGCAAGTTTGGTCAACCCCATGTAAGTTATGGGGCAGTAACATCACACTTTTCAAAACGTGTTTTTCAGCCCGAAATAAACGCGTTTTTTCAGACAACTGAATCTACTTGTAACAGCAAGGCTCAGAAGTGCCCACACACTCAGCCCTTAACCCCATTGTGCAGAAAGTGTCAAAACGTGTTTTTCAGCAGAAATAAACATGTTTCTGCAAGTTTGGTCAACCCCATGTAAGTTATGGAGCAGTAACATCACACTTTTCAAAACGTGTTTTTCAGCCCGAAATAAACGCGTTTTTTCAGACAACTGAATCTCCTTGTAACAGCAAGGCTCAGAAGAGCCCACACACTCAGCCCTTAACCACAGTGTACAGAAAGTGTCAAAACGTGTTTTTCAGCAGAAATAAACATGTTTCTGCAAGTTTGGTCAACCCCATGTAAGTTATGGGGCAGTAACATCACACTTTTCAAAACGTGTTTTTCAGCCCGAAATAAACGCGTTTTTTCAGACAACTGAATCTACTTGTAACAGCAAGGCTCAGAAGTGCCCACACACTCAGCCCTTAACCCCATTGTGCAGAAAGTGTCAAAACGTGTTTTTCAGCAGAAATAAACATGTTTCTGCAAGTTTGGTCAACCCCATGTAAGTTATGGGGCAGTAACATCACACTTTTCAAAACGTGTTTTTCAGCCCGAAATAAACGCGTTTTTTCAGACAACTGAATCTCCTTGTAACAGCAAGGCTCAGAAGAGCCCACACACTCAGCCCTTAACCCCAGTGTACAGAAAGTGTCAAAACGTGTTTTTCAGCAGAAATAAACATGTTTCTGCAAGTTTGGTCAACCCCATGTAAGTTATGGGGCAGTAACATCACACTTTTCAAAACGTGTTTTTCAGCCCGAAATAAACGTGTTTTTTTCAGACAACTGAATCTCCATGTAACAGCAAGGCTCAGAAGAGCCCACACACTCAGCCCTTAACCCCAGTGTACAGAAAGTGTCAAAACGTGTTTTTTCAGCAGAAATAAACATGTTTCTGCAAGTTTGGTCAACCCCATGTAAGTTATGGGGCAGTAACATCACACTTTTCAAAACGTGTTTTTCAGCCCGAAATAAACGCGTTTTTTCAGGCAACCGAATCTCCTTGTAACAGCAAGGCTCAGAAGAGCCCACACACTCAGCCCTTAACCCCAGTGTACAGAAAGTGTCAAAACGTGTTTTTCAGCAGAAATAAACATGTTTCTGCAAGTTTGGTCAACCCCATGTAAGTTATGGGGCAGTAACATCACACTTTTCAAAACGTGTTTTTCAGCCCGAAATAAACGCGGTTTTTCAGACAACTGAATCTCCTTGTAACAGCAAGGCTCAGAAGAGCCCACACACTCAGCCCTTAACCCCAGTGTACAGAAAGTGTCAAAACGTGTTTTTCAGCAGAAATAAACATGTTTCTGCAAGTTTGGTCAACCCCATGTAAGTTATGGGGCAGTAACATCACACTTTTCAAAACGTGTTTTTCAGCCCGAAATAAACGCGTTTTTTCAGACAACTGAATCTCCTTGTAACAGCAAGGCTCAGAAGAGCCCACACACTCAGCCCTTAACCCCAGTGTACAGAAAGTGTCAAAACGTGTTTTTCAGCAGAAATAAACATGTTTCTGCAAGTTTGGTCAACCCCATGTAAGTTATGGGGCAGTAACATCACACTTTTCAAAACGTGTTTTTCAGCCCGAAATAAACGCGTTTTTTCAGGCAACCGAATCTCCTTGTAACAGCAAGGCTCAGAAGAGCCCACACACTCAGCCCTTAACCCCAGTGTGCAGAAAGGGTCAAAACGTGTTTTTCAGCAGAAATAAACATGTTTCTGCAAGTTTGGTCAACCCCATGTAAGTTATGGGGCAGTAACATCACACTTTTCAGAACGTGTTTTTCAGCCCGAAATAAACGCGGTTTTTCAGACAACTGAATCTCCTTGTAACAGCAAGGCTCAGAAGAGCCCACACACTCAGCCCTTAACCCCAGTGTACAGAAAGTGTCAAAACGTGTTTTTCAGCAGAAATAAACATGTTTCTGCAAGTTTGGTCAACCCCATGTAAGTTATGGGGCAGTAACATCACACTTTTCAAAACGTGTTTTTCAGCCCGAAATAAACGCGTTTTTTCAGACAACTGAATCTCCTTGTAACAGCAAGGCTCAGAAGAGCCCACACACTCAGCTCTTAACCCCAGTGTACAGAAAGTGTCAAAACGTGTTTTTCAGCAGAAATAAACATGTTTCTGCAAGTTTGGTCAACCCCATGTAAGTTATGGGGCAGTAACATCACACTTTTCAAAACGTGTTTTTCAGCCCGAAATAAACGCGTTTTTTCAGGCAACCGAATCTCCTTGTAACAGCAAGGCTCAGAAGAGCCCACACACTCAGCCCTTAACCCCAGTGTACAGAAAGTGACAAAACGTGTTTTTCAGCAGAAATAAACATGTTTCTGCAAGTTTGGTCAACCCCATGTAAGTTATGGGGCAGTAACATCACACTTTTCAAAACGTGTTTTTCAGCCCGAAATAAACGCGTTTTTTCAGACAACTGAATCTCCTTGTAACAGCAAGGCTCAGAAGAGCCCACACACTCAGCCCTTAACCCCAGTGTACAGAAAGTGTCAAAACGTGCTTTTCAGCAGAAATAAACATGTTTCTGCAAGTTTGGTCAACCCCATGTAAGTTATGGGGCAGTAACATCACACTTTTCAAAACGTGTTTTTCAGCCCGAAATAAACGCGTTTTTTCAGACAACTGAATCTCCTTGTAACAGCAAGGCTCAGAAGAGCCCACACACTCAGCCCTTAACCCCAGTGTACAGAAAGTGTCAAAACGTGTTTTTCAGCAGAAATAAACATGTTTCTGCAAGTTTGGTCAACCCCATGTAAGTTATGGGGCAGTAACAGAACACTTTTCAAAACGTGTTTTTCAGCCCGAAATAAACGCGTTTTTTCAGGCAACTGAATCTACTTGTAACAGCAAGGCTCAGAAGAGCCCACACACTCAGCCCTTAACCCCAGTGTGCAGAAAGGGTCAAAACGTGTTTTTCAGCAGAAATAAACATGTTTCTGCAAGTTTGGTCAACCCCATGTAAGTTATGGGGCAGTAACATCACACTTTTCAAAACGTGTTTTTCAGCCCGAAATAAACGCGTTTTTTCAGGCAACCGAATCTCCTTGTAACAGCAAGGCTCAGAAGAGCCCACACACTCAGCCCTTAACCCCAGTGTACAGAAAGTGTCAAAACGTGTTTTTCAGCAGAAATAAACATGTTTCTGCAAGTTTGGTCAACCCCATGTAAGTTATGGGGCAGTAACATCACACTTTTCAAAACGTGTTTTTCAGCCCGAAATAAACGCGTTTTTTCAGACAACTGAATCTCCTTGTAACAGCAAGGCTCAGAAGAGCCCACACACTCAGCCCTTAACCCCAGTGTACAGAAAGTGTCAAAACGTGTTTTTCAGCAGAAATAAACATGTTTCTGCAAGTTTGGTCAACCCCATGTAAGTTATGGGGCAGTAACATCACACTTTTCAAAACGTGTTTTTCAGCCCGAAATAAACGCGTTTTTTCAGACAACTGAATCTCCTTGTAACAGCAAGGCTCAGAAGAGCCCACACACTCAGCCCTTAACCCCAGTGTACAGAAAGTGTCAAAACGTGTTTTTCAGCAGAAATAAACATGTTTCTGCAAGTTTGGTCAACCCCATGTAAGTTATGGGGCAGTAACATCACACTTTTCAAAACGTGTTTTTCAGCCCGAAAAAAACGCGTTTTTTCAGACAACTGAATCTCCATGTAACAGCAAGGCTCAGAAGAGCCCACACACTCAGCCCTTAACCCCAGTGTACAGAAAGTGTCAAAACGTGTTTTTCAGCAGAAATAAACATGTTTCTGCAAGTTTGGTCAACCCCATGTAAGTTATGGGGCAGTAACATCACACTTTTCAAAACGTGTTTTTCAGCCCGAAATAAACGCGTTTTTTCAGGCAACCGAATCTCCTTGTAACAGCAAGGCTCAGAAGAGCCACACACTCAGCCCTTAACCCCAGTGTACAGAAAGTGTCAAAACGTGTTTTTCAGCAGAAATAAACATGTTTCTGCAAGTTTGGTCAACCCCATGTAAGTTATGGGGCAGTAACATCACACTTTTCAAAACGTGTTTTTCAGCCCGAAATAAACGCGTTTTTTCAGACAACTGAATCTCCTTGTAACAGCAAGGCTCAGAAGAGCCCACACACTCAGCCCTTAACCCCAGTGTACAGAAAGTGTCAAAACGTGTTTTTCAGCAGAAATAAACATGTTTCTGCAAGTTTGGTCAACCCCATGTAAGTTATGGGGCAGTAACATCACACTTTTCAAAACGTGTTTTTCAGCCCGAAATAAACGCGTTTTTTCAGGCAACTGAATCTACTTGTAACAGGAAGGCTAAGAAGAGCCCACACACTCAGCCCTTAACCCCAGTGTGCAGAAAGGGTCAAAACGTGTTTTTCAGCAGAAATAAACATGTTTCTGCAAGTTTGGTCAACCCCATGTAAGTTATGGGGCAGTAACATCACACTTTTCAAAACGTGTTTTTCAGCCCGAAATAAACGCGTTTTTTCAGACAACTGAATCTCCTTGTAACAGCAAGGCTCAGAAGAGCCCACACACTCAGCCCTTAACCCCAGTGTACAGAAAGTGTCAAAACGTGTTTTTCAGCAGAAATAAACATGTTTCTGCAAGTTTGGTCAACCCCATGTAAGTTATGGGGCAGTAACATCACACTTTTCAAAACGTGTTTTTCAGCCCGAAATAAACGCGTTTTTTCAGGCAACTGAATCTACTTGTAACAGCAAGGCTCAGAAGAGCCCACACACTCAGCCCTTAACCCCAGTGTACAGAAAGTGTCAAAACGTGTTTTTCAGCAGAAATAAACATGTTTCTGCAAGTTTGGTCAACCCCATGTAAGTTATGGGGCAGTAACATCACACTTTTCAAAACGTGTTTTTCAGCCCGAAATAAACGCTTTTTTTCAGGCAACCGAATCTCCTTGTAACAGCAAGGCTCAGAAGAGCCCACACACTCAGCCCTTAACCCCAGTGTACAGAAAGTGTCAAAACGTGTTTTTCAGCAGAAATAAACATGTTTCTGCAAGTTTGGTCAACCCCATGTAAGTTATGGGGCAGTAACATCACACTTTTCAAAACGTGTTTTTCAGCCCGAAATAAACGCGTTTTTTCAGGCAACCGAATCTCCTTGTAACAGCAAGGCTCAGAAGAGCCCACACACTCAGCCCTTAACCCCAGTGTGCAGAAAGGGTCAAAACGTGTTTTTCAGCAGAAATAAACATGTTTCTGCAAGTTTAGTCAACCCCATGTAAGTTATGGGGCAGTAACATCACACTTTTCAAAACGTGTTTTTCAGCCCGAAATAAACGCGTTTTTTCAGACAACTGAAACTCCTTGTAACAGCAAGGCTCAGAAGAGCCCACACACTCAGCCCTTAACCCCAGTGTACAGAAAGTGTCAAAACGTGTTTTTCAGCAGAAAAAAACATGTTTCTGCAAGTTTGGTCAACCCCATGTAAGTTATGGGGCAGTAACATCACACTTTTCAAAACGTGTTTTTCAGCCCGAAATAAACGCGTTTTTTCAGGCAACCGAATCTCCTTGTAACAGCAAGGCTCAGAAGAGCCCACACACAGCCCTTAACCCCAGTGTACAGAAAGTGTCAAAACGTGTTTTTCAGCAGAAATAAACATGTTTCTGCAAGTTTGGTCAACCCCATGTAAGTTATGGGGCAGTAACATCACACTTTTCAAAACGTGTTTTTCAGCCCGAAATAAACGCGTTTTTTCAGACAACTGAAACTCCTTGTAACAGCAAGGCTCAGAAAGAGCCCACACACTCAGCCCTTAACCCCAGTGTACAGAAAGTGTCAAAACGTGTTTTTCAGCAGAAATAAACATGTTTCTGCAAGTTTGGTCAACCCCATGTAAGTTATGGGGCAGTAACATCACACTTTTCAAAACTTGTTTTTCAGCCCGAAATAAACGCGTTTTTTCAGACAACTGAATGTACTTGTAACAGCAAGGCTCAGAAGTGCCCACACACTCAGCCCTTAACCCCATTGTGCAGAAAGTGTCAAAACGTGTTTTTCAGCAGAAATAAACATGTTTCTGCAAGTTTGGTCAACCCCATGTAAGTTATGGGGCAGTAACATCACCCTTTTCAAAACGTGTTTTTCAGCCCGAAATAAACGCGTTTTTTCAGGCAACCGAATCTCCTTGTAACAGCAAGGCTCAGAAGAGCCCACACACTCAGCCCTTAACCCCAGTGTACAGAAAGTGTCAAAACGTGTTTTTCAGCAGAAATAAACATGTTTCTGCAAGTTTGGTCAACCCCATGTAAGTTATGGGGCAGTAACATCACACTTTTCAAAACGTGTTTTTCAGCCCGAAATAAACGCGTTTTTTCAGACAACTGAAACTCCTTGTAACAGCAAGGCTCAGAAGAGCCCACACACTCAGCCCTTAACCCCAGTGTACAGAAAGTGTCAAAACGTGTTTTTCAGCAGAAATAAACATGTTTCTGCAAGTTTGGTCAACCCCATGTAAGTTATGGGGCAGTAACATCACACTTTTCAAAACGTGTTTTTCAGCCCGAAATATACGCGTTTTTTCAGACAACTGAATCTCCTTGTAACAGCAAGGCTCAGAAGAGCCCACACACTCAGCCCTTAACCCCAGTGTACAGAAAGTGTCAAAACGTGTTTTTCAGCAGAAATAAACATGTTTCTGCAAGTTTGGTCAACCCCATGTAAGTTATGGGGCAGTAACAGAACACTTTTCAAAACGTGTTTTTCAGCCCGAAATAAACGCGTTTTTTCAGGCAACTGAATCTACTTGTAACAGCAAGGCTCAGAAGAGCCCACACACTCAGCCCTTAACCCCAGTGTGCAGAAAGGGTCAAAACGTGTTTTTCAGCAGAAATAAACATGTTTCTGCAAGTTTGGTCAACCCCATGTAAGTTATGGGGCAGTAACATCACACTTTTCAAAACGTGTTTTTCAGCCCGAAATAAACGCGTTTTTTCAGACAACTGAATCTCCTTGTAACAGCAAGGCTCAGAAGAGCCCACACACTCAGCCCTTAACCCCAGTGTACAGAAAGTGTCAAAACGTGTTTTTCAGCATAAATAAACATGTTTCTGCAAGTTTGGTCAACCCCATGTAAGTTATGGGGCAGTAACATCACACTTTTCAAAACGTGTTTTTCAGCCCGAAATAAACACGTTTTTTCAGACAACTGAATCTCCTTGTAACAGCAAGGCTCAGAAGAGCCCACACACTCAGCCCTTAACCCCAGTGTACAGAAAGTGTCAAAACGTGTTTTTCAGCAGAAATAAACATGTTTCTGCAAGTTTGGTCAACCCCATGTAAGTTATGGGGCAGTAACATTACACTTTTCAAAACGTGTTTTTCAGCCCGAAATAAACGCGTTTTTTCAGGCAACTGAATCTACTTGTAACAGCAAGGCTCAGAAGAGCCCACACACTCAGCCCTTAACCCCAGTGTGCAGAAAGGGTCAAAACGTGTTTTTCAGCAGAAATAAACATGTTTCTGCAAGTTTGGTCAACCCCATGTAAGTTATGGGGCAGTAACATCACACTTTTCAAAACGTGTTTTTCAGCCCGAAATAAACGCGTTTTTTCAGACAACTGAATCTCCTTGTAACAGCAAGGCTCAGAAGAGCCCACACACTCAGCCCTTAACCCCAGTGTACAGAAAGTGTCAAAACGTGTTTTTCAGCAGAAATAAACATGTTTCTGCAAGTTTGGTCAACCCCATGTAAGTTATGGGGCAGTAACATCACACTTTTCAAAACGTGTTTTTCAGCCCGAAATAAACGCGTTTTTTCAGACAACTGAATCTACTTGTAACAGCAAGGCTCAGAAGTGCCCACACACTCAGCCCTTAACCCCATTGTGCAGAAAGTGTCAAAACGTGTTTTTCAGCAGAAATAAACATGTTTCTGCAAGTTTGGTCAACCCCATGTAAGTTATGGGGCAGTAACATCACACTTTTCAAAACGTGTTTTTCAGCCCGAAATAAACGCGTTTTTTCAGGCAACTGAATCTACTTGTAACAGCAAGGCTCAGAAGAGCCCACACACTCAGCCCTTAACCCCAGTGTGCAGAAAGGGTCAAAACGTGTTTTTCAGCAGAAATAAACATGTTTCTGCAAGTTTGGTCAACCCCATGTAAGTTATGGGGCAGTAACATCACACTTTTCAAAACGTGTTTTTCAGCCCGAAATAAACGGGTTTTTTCAGACAACTGAATCTCCTTGTAACAGCAAGGCTCAGAAGAGCCCACACACTCAGCTCTTAACCCCAGTGTACAGAAAGTGTCAAAACGTGTTTTTCAGCAGAAATAAACATGTTTCTGCAAGTTTGGTCAACCCCATGTAAGTTATGGGGCAGTAACATCACACTTTTCAAAACGTGTTTTTCAGCCCGAAATAAACGCGTTTTTTCAGACAACTGAATCTCCTTGTAACAGCAAGGCTCAGAAGAGCCCACACACACAGCCCTTAACCCCAGTGTACAGAAAGTGTCAAAACGTGTTTTTCAGCAGAAATAAACATGTTTCTGCAAGTTTGGTCAACCCCATGTAAGTTATGGGGCAGTAACATCACACTTTTCAAAACGTGTTTTTCAGCCCGAAATAAACGCGTTTTTTCAGGCAACTGAATCTACTTGTAACAGCAAGGCTCAGAAGAGCCCACACACTCAGCCCTTAACCCCAGTGTGCAGAAAGGGTCAAAACGTGTTTTTCAGCAGAAATAAACATGTTTCTGCAAGTTTGGTCAACCCCATGTAAGTTATGGGGCAGTAACATCACACTTTTCAAAACGTGTTTTTCAGCCCGAAATAAACGCGTTTTTTCAGACAACTGAATCTACTTGTAACAGCAAGGCTCAGAAGTGCCCACACATTCAGCCCTTAACCCCATTGTGCAGAAAGTGTCAAAACGTGTTTTTCAGCAGAAATAAACATGTTTCTGCAAGTTTGGTCAACCCCATGTAAGTTATGGGGCAGTAACATCACCCTTTTCAAAACGTGTTTTTCAGCCCGAAATAAACGCGTTTTTTCAGGCAACCGAATCTCCTTGTAACAGCAAGGCTCAGAAGAGCCCACACACTCAGCCCTTAACCCCAGTGTACAGAAAGTGTCAAAACGTGTTTTTCAGCAGAAATAAACATGTTTCTGCAAGTTTGGTCAACCCCATGTACGTTATGGGGCAGTAACATCACACTTTTCAAAACGTGTTTTTCAGCCCGAAATAAACGCGTTTTTTCAGACAACTGAAACTCCTTGTAACAGCAAGGCTCAGAAGAGCCCACACACTCAGCCCTTAACCCCAGTGTACAGAAAGTGTCAAAACGTGTTTTTCAGCAGAAATAAACATGTTTCTGCAAGTTTGGTCAACCCCATGTAAGTTATGGGGCAGTAACATCACACTTTTCAAAACGTGTTTTTCAGCCCGAAATAAACGCGTTTTTTCAGACAACTGAATCTCCTTGTAACAGCAAGGCTCAGAAGAGCCCACACACTCAGCCCTTAACCCCAGTGTACAGAAAGTGTCAAAACGTGTTTTTCAGCAGAAATAAACATGTTTCTGCAAGTTTGGTCAACCCCATGTAAGTTATGGGGCAGTAACAGAACACTTTTCAAAACGTGTTTTTCAGCCCGAAATAAACGCGTTTTTTCAGGCAACTGAATCTACTTGTAACAGCAAGGCTCAGAAGAGCCCACACACTCAGCCCTTAACCCCAGTGTACAGAAAGTGTCAAAACGTGTTTTTCAGCAGAAATAAACATGTTTCTGCAAGTTTGGTCAACCCCATGTAAGTTATGGAGCAGTAACATCACACTTTTCAAAACGTGTTTTTCAGCCCGAAATAAACGCGTTTTTTCAGACAACTGAATCTCCTTGTAACAGCAAGGCTCAGAAGAGCCCACACACTCAGCCCTTAACCCCAGTGTACAGAAAGTGTCAAAACGTGTTTTTCAGCAGAAATAAACATGTTTCTGCAAGTTTGGTCAACCCCATGTAAGTTATGGGGCAGTAACATCACACTTTTCAAAACGTGTTTTTCAGCCCGAAATAAACGCGTTTTTTCAGACAACTGAATCTACTTGTAACAGCAAGGCTCAGAAGTGCCCACACACTCAGCCCTTAACCCCATTGTGCAGAAAGTGTCAAAACGTGTTTTTCAGCAGAAATAAACATGTTTCTGCAAGTTTGGTCAACCCCATGTAAGTTATGGAGCAGTAACATCACACTTTTCAAAACGTGTTTTTCAGCCCGAAATAAACGCGTTTTTTCAGACAACTGAATCTACTTGTAACAGCAAGGCTCAGAAGTGCCCACACACTCAGCCCTTAACCCCATTGTGCAGAAAGTGTCAAAACGTGTTTTTCAGCAGAAATAAACATGTTTCTGCAAGTTTGGTCAACCCCATGTAAGTTATGGGGCAGTAACATCACACTTTTCAAAACGTGTTTTTCAGCCCGAAATAAACGTGTTTTTTTCAGACAACTGAATCTCCATGTAACAGCAAGGCTCAGAAGAGCCCACACACTCAGCCCTTAACCCCAGTGTACAGAAAGTGTCAAAACGTGTTTTTCAGCAGAAATAAACATGTTTCTGCAAGTTTGGTCAACCCCATGTAAGTTATGGGGCAGTAACATCACACTTTTCAAAACGTGTTTTTCAGCCCGAAATAAACGCGTTTTTTCAGGCAACTGAATCTACTTGTAACAGCAAGGCTCAGAAGAGCCCACACACTCAGCCCTTAACCCCAGTGTGCAGAAAGGGTCAAAACGTGTTTTTCAGCAGAAATAAACATGTTTCTGCAAGTTTGGTCAACCCCATGTAAGTTATGGGGCAGTAACATCACACTTTTCAAAACGTGTTTTTCAGCCCGAAATAAACGCGTTTTTTCAGACAACTGAATCTCCATGTAACAGCAAGGCTCAGAAGAGCCCACACACTCAGCCCTTAACCCCAGTGTACAGAAAGTGTCAAAACGTGTTTTTCAGCAGAAATAAACATGTTTCTGCAAGTTTGGTCAACCCCATGTAAGTTATGGAGCAGTAACATCACACTTTTCAAAACGTGTTTTTCAGCCCGAAATAAACGCGTTTTTTCAGACAACTGAATCTCCTTGTAATAGCAAGGCTCAGAAGAGCCCACACACTCAGCCCTTAACCCCAGTGTACAGAAAGTGTCAAAACGTGTTTTTCAGCAGAAATAAACATGTTTCTGCAAGTTTGGTCAACCCCATGTAAGTTATGGGGCAGTATCATCACACTTTTCAAAACGTGTTTCTCAGCCCGAAATAAACGCCTTTTTTCAGACAACTGAATCTCCTTGTAACAGCAAGGCTCAGAAGAGCCCACACACTCAGCCCTTAACCCCAGTGTAGAGAAAGTGTCAAAACGTGTTTTTCAGCAGAAATAAACATGTTTCTGCAAGTTTGGTCAACCCCATGTAAGTTATGGGGCAGTAACATCACACTTTTCAAAACGTGTTTTTCAGCCCGAAATAAACGCGTTTTTTCAGACAACTGAATCTCCTTGTAACAGCAAGGCTCAGAAGAGCCCACACACTCAGCCCTTAACCCCAGTGTACAGAAAGTGTCAAAACGTGTTTTTCAGCAGAAATAAACATGTTTCTGCAAGTTTGGTCAACCCCATGTAAGTTATGGGGCAGTAACATCACACTTTTCAAAACGTGTTTTTCAGCCCGAAATAAACGCGTTTTTTCAGACAACTGAATCTACTTGTAACAGCAAGGCTCAGAAGTGCCCACACACTCAGCCCTTAACCCCATTGTGCAGAAAGTGTCAAAACGTGTTTTTCAGCAGAAATAAACATGTTTCTGCAAGTTTGGTCAACCCCATGTAAGTTATGGGGCAGTAACATCACACTTTTCAAAACGTGTTTTTCAGCCCGAAATAAACGCGTTTTTTCAGACAACTGAATCTCCTTGTAACAGCAAGGCTCAGAAGAGCCCACACACTCAGCCCTTAACCCCAGTGTACAGAAAGTGTCAAAACGTGTTTTTCAGCAGAAATAAACATGTTTCTGCAAGTTTGGTCAACCCCATGTAAGTTATGGGGCAGTAACATCACACTTTTCAAAACGTGTTTTTCAGCCCGAAATAAACGTGTTTTTTTCAGACAACTGAATCTCCATGTAACAGCAAGGCTCAGAAGAGCCCACACACTCAGCCCTTAACCCCAGTGTACAGAAAGTGTCAAAACGTGTTTTTCAGCAGAAATAAACATGTTTCTGCAAGTTTGGTCAACCCCATGTAAGTTATGGGGCAGTAACATCACACTTTTCAAAACGTGTTTTTCAGCCCGAAATAAACGCGTTTTTTCAAGCAACCGAATCTCCTTGTAACAGCAAGGCTCAGAAGAGCCCACACACTCAGCCCTTAACCCCAGTGTACAGAAAGTGTCAAAACGTGTTTTTCAGCAGAAATAAACATGTTTCTGCAAGTTTGGTCAACCCCATGTAAGTTATGGGGCAGTAACATCACACTTTTCAAAACGTGTTTTTCAGCCCGAAATAAACGCGGTTTTTCAGACAACTGAATCTCCTTGTAACAGCAAGGCTCAGAAGAGCCCACACACTCAGCCCTTAACCCCAGTGTACAGAAAGTGTCAAAACGTGTTTTTCAGCAGAAATAAACATGTTTCTGCAAGTTTGGTCAACCCCATGTAAGTTATGGGGCAGTAACATCACACTTTTCAAAACGTGTTTTTCAGCCCGAAATAAACGCGTTTTTTCAGACAACTGAATCTCCTTGTAACAGAAAGGCTCAGAAGAGCCCACACACTCAGCCCTTAACCCCAGTGTACAGAAAGTGTCAAAACGTGTTTTTCAGCAGAAATAAACATGTTTCTGCAAGTTTGGTCAACCCCATGTAAGTTATGGGGCAGTAACATCACACTTTTCAAAACGTGTTTTTCAGCCCGAAATAAACGCGTTTTTTCAGGCAACTGAATCTACTTGTAACAGCAAGGCTCAGAAGAGCCCACACACTCAGCCCTTAACCCCAGTGTGCAGAAAGGGTCAAAACGTGTTTTTTCAGCAGAAATAAACATGTTTCTGCAAGTTTGGTCAACCCCATGTAAGTTATGGGGCAGTAACATCACACTTTTCAAAACGTGTTTTTCAGCCCGAAATAAACGCGTTTTTTCAGACAACTGAATCTCCATGTAACAGCAAGGCTCAGAAGAGCCCACACACTCAGCCCTTAACCCCAGTGTACAGAAAGTGTCAAAACGTGTTTTTCAGCAGAAATAAACATGTTTCTGCAAGTTTGGTCAACCCCATGTAAGTTATGGAGCAGTAACATCACACTTTTCAAACGTGTTTTTCAGCCCGAAATAAACGCGTTTTTTCAGACAACTGAATCTCCTTGTAATAGCAAGGCTCAGAAGAGCCCACACACTCAGCCCTTAACCCCAGTGTACAGAAAGTGTCAAAACGTGTTTTTCAGCAGAAATAAACATGTTTCTGCAAGTTTGGTCAACCCCATGTAAGTTATGGGGCAGTATCATCACACTTTTCAAAACGTGTTTCTCAGCCCGAAATAAACGCCTTTTTCAGACAACTGAATCTCCTTGTAACAGCAAGGCTCAGAAGAGCCCACACACTCAGCCCTTAACCCCAGTGTAGAGAAAGTGTCAAAACGTGTTTTTCAGCAGAAATAAACATGTTTCTGCAAGTTTGGTCAACCCCATGTAAGTTATGGGGCAGTAACATCACACTTTTCAAAAACGTGTTTTTCAGCCCGAAATAAACGCGTTTTTTTCAGACAACTGAATCTCCATGTAACAGCAAGGCTCAGAAGAGCCCACACACTCAGCCCTTAACCCCAGTGTACAGAAAGTGTCAAAACGTGTTTTTCAGCAGAAATAAACATGTTTCTGCAAGTTTGGTCAACCCCATGTAAGTTATGGGGCAGTAACATCACACTTTTCAAAACGTGTTTTTCAGCCCGAAATAAACGCGTTTTTTCAGGCAACCGAATCTCCTTGTAACAGCAAGGCTCAGAAGAGCCCACACACTCAGCCCTTAACCCCAGTGTACAGAAAGTGTCAAAACGTGTTTTTCAGCAGAAATAAACATGTTTCTGCAAGTTTGGTCAACCCCATGTAAGTTATGGGGCAGTAACATCACACTTTTCAAAACGTGTTTTTCAGCCCGAAATAAACGCGTTTTTTCAGACAACTGAATCTCCTTGTAACAGCAAGGCTCAGAAGAGCCCACACACTCAGCCCTTAACCCCAGTGTACAGAAAGTGTCAAAACGTGTTTTTCAGCAGAAATAAACATGTTTCTGCAAGTTTGGTCAACCCCATGTAAGTTATGGAGCAGTAACATCACACTTTTCAAAACGTGTTTTTCAGTCCGAAATAAACGCGTTTTTTCAGACAACTGAATCTCCTTGTAATAGCAAGGCTCAGAAGAGCCCACACACTCAGCCCTTAACCCCAGTGTACAGAAAGTGTCAAAACGTGTTTTTCAGCAGAAATAAACATGTTTCTGCAAGTTTGGTCAACCCCATGTAAGTTATGGGGCAGTAACATCACACTTTTCAAAACGTGTTTCTCAGCCCGAAATAAACGCGTTTTTTCAGACAACTGAATCTCCTTGTAACAGCAAGGCTCAGAAGAGCCCACACACTCAGCCCTTAACCCCAGTGTACAGAAAGTGTCAAAACGTGTTTTTCAGCAGAAATAAACATGTTTCTGCAAGTTTGGTCAACCCCATGTAAGTTATGGGGCAGTAACATCACACTTTTCAAAACGTGTTTTTCAGCCCGAAATAAACGTGTTTTTTTCAGACAACTGAATCTCCATGTAACAGCAAGGCTCAGAAGAGCCCACACACTCAGCCCTTAACCCCAGTGTACAGAAAGTGTCAAAACGTGTTTTTCAGCAGAAATAAACATGTTTCTGCAAGTTTGGTCAACCCCATGTAAGTTATGGGGCAGTAACATCACACTTTTCAAAACGTGTTTTTCAGCCCGAAATAAACGCGTTTTTTCAGGCAACCGAATCTCCTTGTAACAGCAAGGCTCAGAAGAGCCCACACACTCAGCCCTTAACCCCAGTGTACAGAAAGTGTCAAAACGTGTTTTTCAGCAGAAATAAACATGTTTCTGCAAGTTTGGTCAACCCCATGTAAGTTATGGGGCAGTAACATCACACTTTTCAAAACGTGTTTTTCAGCCCGAAATAAACGCGTTTTTTCAGACAAATGAATCTACTTGTAACAGCAAGGCTCAGAAGTGCCCACACACTCAGCCCTTAACCCCATTGTGCAGAAAGTGTCAAAACGTGTTTTTCAGCAGAAATAAACATGTTTCTGCAAGTTTGGTCAACCCCATGTAAGTTATGGGGCAGTAACATCACACTTTTCAAAACGTGTTTTTCAGCCCGAAATAAACGCGTTTTTTCAGACAACTGAATCTCCTTGTAACAGCAAGGCTCAGAAGAGCCCACACACTCAGCCCTTAACCCCAGTGTACAGAAAGTGTCAAAACGTGTTTTTCAGCAGAAATAAACATGTTTCTGCAAGTTTGGTCAACCCCATGTAAGTTATGGGGCAGTAACATCACACTTTTCAAAACGTGTTTTTCACCCGAAATAAACGTGTTTTTTTCAGACAACTGAATCTCCATGTAACAGCAAGGCTCAGAAGAGCCCACACACTCAGCCCTTAACCCCAGTGTACAGAAAGTGTGAAAACGTGTTTTTCAGCAGAAATAAACATGTTTCTGCAAGTTTGGTCAACCCCTGTAAGTTATGGGGCAGTAACATCACACTTTTCAAAACGTGTTTTTCAGCCCGAAATAAACGCGTTTTTTCAGGCAACCGAATCTCCTTGTAACAGCAAGGCTCAGAAGAGCCCACACACTCAGCCCTTAACCCCAGTGTACAGAAAGTGTCAAAACGTGTTTTTCAGCAGAAATAAACATGTTTCTGCAAGTTTGGTCAACCCCATGTAAGTTATGGGCAGTAACATCACACTTTTCAAAACGTGTTTTTCAGCCCGAAATAAACGCGTTTTTTCAGGCAACTGAATCTACTTGTAACAGCAAGGCTCAGAAGAGCCCACACACTCAGCCCTTAACCCCAGTGTGCAGAAAGGGTCAAAACGTGTTTTTCAGCAGAAATAAACATGTTTCTGCAAGTTTGGTCAACCCCATGTAAGTTATGGGGCAGTAACATCACACTTTTCAAAACGTGTTTTTCAGCCCGAAAATAAACGCGTTTTTTCAGACAACTGAATCTCCATGTAACAGCAAGGCTCAGAAGAGCCCACACACTCAGCCCTTAACCCCAGTGTACAGAAAGTGTCAAAACGTGTTTTTCAGCAGAAATAAACATGTTTCTGCAAGTTTGGTCAACCCCATGTAAGTTATGGGGCAGTAACATCACACTTTTCAAAACGTGTTTTTCAGCCCGAAATAAACGCGTTTTTTCAGGCAACCGAATCTCCTTGTAACAGCAAGGCTCAGAAGAGCCCACACACTCAGCCCTTAACCCCAGTGTACAGAAAGTGTCAAAACGTGTTTTTCAGCAGAAATAAACATGTTTCTGCAAGTTTGGTCAACCCCATGTAAGTTATGGAGCAGTAACATCACACTTTTCAAAACGTGTTTTTCAGCCCGAAATAAACGCGTTTTTTCAGACAACTGAATCTCCTTGTAATAGCAAGGCTCAGAAGAGCCCACACACTCAGCCCTTAACCCCAGTGTACAGAAAGTGTCAAAACGTGTTTTTCAGCAGAAATAAACATGTTTCTGCAAGTTTGGTCAACCCCATGTAAGTTATGGGGCAGTAACATCACACTTTTCAAAACGTGTTTCTCAGCCCGAAATAAACGCCTTTTTTCAGACAACTGAATCTCCTTGTAACAGCAAGGCTCAGAAGAGCCCACACACTCAGCCCTTAACCCCAGTGTACAGAAAGTGTCAAAACGTGTTTTTCAGCAGAAATAAACATGTTTCTGCAAGTTTGGTCAACCCCATGTAAGTTATGGGGCAGTAACATCACACTTTTCAAAACGTGTTTTTCAGCCCGAAATAAACGCGTTTTTTCAGGCAACCGAATCTCCTTGTAACAGCAAGGCTCAGAAGAGCCCACACACTCAGCCCTTAACCCCAGTGTACAGAAAGTGTCAAAACGTGTTTTTCAGCAGAAATAAACATGTTTCTGCAAGTTTGGTCAACCCCATGTAAGTTATGGGGCAGTAACATCACACTTTTCAAAACGTGTTTTTCAGCCCGAAATAAACGCGTTTTTTCAGACAACCGAATCTCCTTGTAACAGCAAGGCTCAGAAGAGCCCACACACTCAGCCCTTAACCCCAGTGTACAGAAAGTGTCAAAACGTGTTTTTCAGCAGAAATAAACATGTTTCTGCAAGTTTGGTCAACCCCATGTAAGTTATGGGGCAGTAACATCACACTTTTCAAAACGTGTTTTTCAGCCCGAAATAAACGCGTTTTTTCAGACAACTGAATCTCCTTGTAACAGCAAGGCTCAGAAGAGCCCACACACTCAGCCCTTAACCCCAGTGTACAGAAAGTGTCAAAACGTGTTTTTCAGCAGAAATAAACATGTTTCTGCAAGTTTGGTCAACCCCATGTAAGTTATGGGGCAGTAACATCACACTTTTCAAAACGTGTTTTTCAGCCCGAAATAAACGCGTTTTTTCAGGCAACCGAATCTCCTTGTAACAGCAAGGCTCAGAAGAGCCCACACACTCAGCCCTTAACCCCAGTGTACAGAAAGTGTCAAAACGTGTTTTTCAGCAGAAAATAAACATGTTTCTGCAAGTTTGGTCAACCCCATGTAAGTTATGGAGCAGTAACATCACACTTTTCAAAACGTGTTTTTCAGTCCGAAATAAACGCGTTTTTTCAGACAACTGAATCTCCTTGTAATAGCAAGGCTCAGAAGAGCCCACACACTCAGCCCTTAACCCCAGTGTACAGAAAGTGTCAAAACGTGTTTTTCAGCAGAAATAAACATGTTTCTGCAAGTTTGGTCAACCCCATGTAAGTTATGGGGCAGTAACATCACACTTTTCAAAACGTGTTTCTCAGCCCGAAATAAACGCGTTTCTTCAGACAACTGAATCTCCTTGTAACAGCAAGGCTCAGAAGAGCCACACACTCAGCCCTTAACCCCAGTGTACAGAAAGTGTCAAAACGTGTTTTTCAGCAGAAATAAACATGTTTCTGCAAGTTTGGTCAACCCCATGTAAGTTATGGGGCAGTAACATCACACTTTTCAAAACGTGTTTTTCAGCCCGAAATAAACGTGTTTTTTTCAGACAACTGAATCTCCATGTAACAGCAAGGCTCAGAAGTGCCCACACACTCAGCCCTTAACCCCATTGTGCAGAAAGTGTCAAAACGTGTTTTTCAGCAGAAATAAACATGTTTCTGCAAGTTTGGTCAACCCCATGTAAGTTATGGGGCAGTAACATCACACTTTTCAAAACGTGTTTTTCAGCCCGAAATAAACGCGTTTTTTCAGACAACTGAATCTCCTTGTAACAGCAAGGCTCAGAAGAGCCCACACACTCAGCCCTTAACCCCAGTGTACAGAAAGTGTCAAAACGTGTTTTTCAGCAGAAATAAACATGTTTCTGCAAGTTTGGTCAACCCCATGTAAGTTATGGGGCAGTAACATCACACTTTTCAAAACGTGTTTTTCAGCCCGAAATAAACGCGTTTTTCAGGCAACTGAATCTACTTGTAACAGCAAGGCTCAGAAGAGCCCACACACTCAGCCCTTAACCCCAGTGTGCAGAAAGGGTCAAAACGTGTTTTTCAGCAGAAATAAACATGTTTCTGCAAGTTTGGTCAACCCCATGTAAGTTATGGGGCAGTAACATCACACTTTTCAAAACGTGTTTTTCAGCCCGAAATAAACGCGTTTTTTCAGACAACTGAATCTCCATGTAACAGCAAGGCTCAGAAGAGCCCACACACTCAGCCCTTAACCCCAGTGTACAGAAAGTGTCAAAACGTGTTTTTCAGCAGAAATAAACATGTTTTTGCAAGTTTGGTCAACCCCATGTAAGTTATGGGGCAGTAACATCACACTTTTCAAAACGTGTTTTTCAGCCCGAAATAAACGCGTTTTGCAACCGAATCTCCTTGTAACAGCAAGGCTCAGAAGAGCCCACACACTCAGCCCTTAACCCCAGTGTACAGAAAGTGTCAAAACGTGTTTTTCAGCAGAAATAAACATGTTTCTGCAAGTTTGGTCAACCCCATGTAAGTTATGGGGCAGTAACATCATACTTTTCAAAACGTGTTTTTCAGCCCGAAATAAACGCGTTTTTTCAGACAACTGAATCTACTTGTAACAGCAAGGCTCAGAAGTGCCCACACACTCAGCCCTTAACCCCATTGTGCAGAAAGTGTCAAAACGTGTTTTTCAGCAGAAATAAACATGTTTCTGCAAGTTTGGTCAACCCCATGTAAGTTATGGGGCAGTAACATCACACTTTTCAAAACGTGTTTTTCAGCCCGAAATAAACGCGTTTTTTCAGGCAACTGAATCTACTTGTAACAGCAAGGCTCAGAAGAGCCCACACACTCAGCCCTTAACCCCAGTGTGCAGAAAGGGTCAAAACGTGTTTTTCAGCAGAAATAAACATGTTTCTGCAAGTTTTGGTCAACCCCATGTAAGTTATGGGGCAGTAACATCACACTTTTCAAAACGTGTTTTTCAGCCCGAAATAAACGCGTTTTTTCAGACAACTGAATCTCCATGTAACAGCAAGGCTCAGAAGAGCCCACACACTCAGCCCTTAACCCCAGTGTACAGAAAGTGTCAAAACGTGTTTTTCAGCAGAAATAAACATGTTTCTGCAAGTTTGGTCAACCCCATGTAAGTTATGGGGGCAGTAACATCACACTTTTCAAAACGTGTTTTTCAGCCCGAAATAAACGCGTTTTTTCAGGCAACCGAATCTCCTTGTAACAGCAAGGCTCAGAAGAGCCCACACACTCAGCCCTTAACCCCAGTGTACAGAAAGTGTCAAAACGTGTTTTTCAGCAGAAATAAACATGTTTCTGCAAGTTTGGTCAACCCCATGTAAGTTATGGGGCAGTAACATCACACTTTTCAAAACGTGTTTTTCAGCCCGAAATAAACGCGTTTTTTCAGACAACTGAATCTCCTTGTAATAGCAAGGCTCAGAAGAGCCCACACACTCAGCCCTTAACCCCAGTGTACAGAAAGTGTCAAAACGTGTTTTTCAGCAGAAATAAACATGTTTCTGCAAGTTTGGTCAACCCCATGTAAGTTATGGGGCAGTAACATCACACTTTTCAAAACGTGTTTCTCAGCCCGAAATAAACGCGTTTCTTCAGACAACTGAATCTCCTTGTAACAGCAAGGCTCAGAAGAGCCCACACACTCAGCCCTTAACCCCAGTGTACAGAAAGTGTCAAAACGTGTTTTTCAGCAGAAATAAACATGTTTCTGCAAGTTTGGTCAACCCCATGTAAGTTATGGGGCAGTAACATCACACTTTTCAAAACGTGTTTTTCAGCCCGAAATAAACGTGTTTTTTTCAGACAACTGAATCTCCATGTAACAGCAAGGCTCAGAAGTGCCCACACACTCAGCCCTTAACCCCATTGTGCAGAAAGTGTCAAAACGTGTTTTTCAGCAGAAATAAACATGTTTCTGCAAGTTTGGTCAACCCCATGTAAGTTATGGGGCAGTAACATCACACTTTTCAAAACGTGTTTTTCAGCCCGAAATAAACGCGTTTTTTCAGACAACTGAATCTCCTTGTAACAGCAAGGCTCAGAAGAGCCCACACACTCAGCCCTTAACCCCAGTGTACAGAAAGTGTCAAAACGTGTTTTTCAGCAGAAATAAACATGTTTCTGCAAGTTTGGTCAACCCCATGTAAGTTATGGGGCAGTAACATCACACTTTTCAAAACGTGTTTTTCAGCCCGAAATAAACGCGTTTTTTCAGGCAACTGAATCTACTTGTAACAGCAAGGCTCAGAAGAGCCCACACACTCAGCCCTTAACCCCAGTGTGCAGAAAGGGTCAAAACGTGTTTTTCAGCAGAAATAAACATGTTTCTGCAAGTTTGGTCAACCCCATGTAAGTTATGGGGCAGTAACATCACACTTTTCAAAACGTGTTTTTCAGCCCGAAATAAACGCGTTTTTTCAGACAACTGAATCTCCATGTAACAGCAAGGCTCAGAAGAGCCCACACACTCAGCCCTTAACCCCAGTGTACAGAAAGTGTCAAAACGTGTTTTTCAGCAGAAATAAACATGTTTCTGCAAGTTTGGTCAACCCCATGTAAGTTATGGGGCAGTAACATCACACTTTTCAAAACGTGTTTTTCAGCCCGAAATAAACGCGTTTTTTCAGGCAACCGAATCTCCTTGTAACAGCAAGGCTCAGAAGAGCCCACACACTCAGCCCTTAACCCCAGTGTACAGAAAGTGTCAAAACGTGTTTTTCAGCAGAAATAAACATGTTTCTGCAAGTTTGGTCAACCCCATGTAAGTTATGGGGCAGTAACATCACACTTTTCAAAACGTGTTTTTCAGCCCGAAATAAACGCGTTTTTTCAGACAACTGAATCTACTTGTAACAGCAAGGCTCAGAAGTGCCCACACACTCAGCCCTTAACCCCATTGTGCAGAAAGTGTCAAAACGTGTTTTTCAGCAGAAATAAACATGTTTCTGCAAGTTTGGTCAACCCCATGTAAGTTATGGGGCAGTAACATCACACTTTTCAAAACGTGTTTTTCAGCCCGAAATAAACGCGTTTTTTCAGGACAACTGAATCTCCTTGTAACAGCAAGGCTCAGAAGAGCCCACACACTCAGCCCTTAACCCCAGTGTGCAGAAAGTGTCAAAACGTGTTTTTCAGCAGAAATAAACATGTTTCTGCAAGTTTGGTCAACCCCATGTAAGTTATGGGGCAGTAACATCACACTTTTCAAAACGTGTTTTTCAGCCCGAAATAAACGCGTTTTTTCAGGCAACTGAATCTACTTGTAACAGCAAGGCTCAGAAGAGCCCACACACTCAGCCCTTAACCCCAGTGTGCAGAAAGGGTCAAAACGTGTTTTTCAGCAGAAATAAACATGTTTCTGCAAGTTTGGTCAACCCCATGTAAGTTATGGGGCAGTAACATCACACTTTTCAAAACGTGTTTTCAGCCCGAAATAAACGCGTTTTTTCAGACAACTGAATCTTCCATGTAACAGCAAGGCTCAGAAGAGCCCACACACTCAGCCCTTAACCCCAGTGTACAGAAAGTGTCAAAACGTGTTTTTCAGCAGAAATAAACATGTTTCTGCAAGTTTGGTCAACCCCATGTAAGTTATGGGGCAGTAACATCACACTTTTCAAAACGTGTTTTTCAGCCCGAAATAAACGCGTTTTTTCAGGCAACCGAATCTCCTTGTAACAGCAAGGCTCAGAAGAGCCCACACACTCAGCCCTTAACCCCAGTGTACAGAAAGTGTCAAAACGTGTTTTTCAGCAGAAATAAACATGTTTCTGCAAGTTTGGTCAACCCCATGTAAGTTATGGGGCAGTAACATCACACTTTTCAAAACGTGTTTTTCAGCCCGAAATAAACGCGTTTTTTCAGACAACTGAATCTCCTTGTAATAGCAAGGCTCAGAAGAGCCCACACACTCAGCCCTTAACCCCCAGTGTACAGAAAGTGTCAAAACGTGTTTTTCAGCAGAAATAAACATGTTTCTGCAAGTTTGGTCAACCCCATGTAAGTTATGGGGCAGTAACATCACACTTTTCAAAACGTGTTTCTCAGCCCGAAATAAACGCCTTTTTTCAGACAACTGAATCTCCTTGTAACAGCAAGGCTCAGAAGAGCCCACACACTCAGCCCTTAACCCCAGTGTAGAGAAAGTGTCAAAACGTGTTTTTCAGCAGAAATAAACATGTTTCTGCAAGTTTGGTCAACCCCATGTAAGTTATGGGGCAGTAACATCACACTTTTCAAAACGTGTTTTTCAGCCCGAAATAAACGCGTTTTTTTCAGACAACCGAATCTCCATGTAACAGCAAGGCTCAGAAGAGCCCACACACTCAGCCCTTAACCCCAGTGTACAGAAAGTGTCAAAACGTGTTTTTCAGCAGAAATAAACATGTTTCTGCAAGTTTGGTCAACCCCATGTAAGTTATGGGGCAGTAACATCACACTTTTCAAAACGTGTTTTTCAGCCCGAAATAAACGCGTTTTTCAGGCAACCGAATCTCCTTGTAACAGCAAGGCTCAGAAGAGCCCACACACTCAGCCCTTAACCCAGTGTACAGAAAGTGTCAAAACGTGTTTTTCAGCAGAAATAAACATGTTTCTGCAAGTTTGGTCAACCCCATGTAAGTTATGGGGCAGTAACATCACACTTTTCAAAACGTGTTTTTCAGCCCGAAATAAACGCGTTTTTTCAGGCAACCGAATCTCCTTGTAACAGCAAGGCTCAGAAGAGCCCACACACTCAGCCCTTAACCCCAGTGTACAGAAAGTGTCAAAACGTGTTTTTCAGCAGAAATAAACATGTTTCTGCAAGTTTGGTCAACCCCATGTAAGTTATGGGGCAGTAACATCACACTTTTCAAAACGTGTTTTTCAGCCCGAAATAAACGCGGTTTTTCAGACAACTGAATCTCCTTGTAACAGCAAGGCTCAGAAGAGCCCACACACTCAGCCCTTAACCCCAGTGTACTGAAAGTGTCAAAACGTGTTTTTCAGCAGAAATAAACATGTTTCTGCAAGTTTGGTCAACCCCATGTAAGTTATGGGGCAGTAACATCACACTTTTCAAAACGTGTTTTTCAGCCCGAAATAAACGCGTTTTTTCAGGCAACTGAATCTACTTGTAACAGCAAGGCTCAGAAGAGCCCACACACTCAGCCCTTAACCCCAGTGTGCAGAAAGGGTCAAAACGTGTTTTTCAGCAGGAATAAACATGTTTCTGCAAGTTTGGTCAACCCCATGTAAGTTATGGGGCAGTAACATCACACTTTTCAAAACGTGTTTCTCAGCCCGAAATAAACGCCTTTTTTCAGACAACTGAATCTCCTTGTAACAGCAAGGCTCAGAAGAGCCCACACACTCAGCCCTTAACCCCAGTGTAGAGAAAGTGTCAAAACGTGTTTTTCAGCAGAAATAAACATGTTTCTGCAAGTTTGGTCAACCCCATGTAAGTTATGGGGCAGTAACATCACACTTTTCAAAACGTGTTTTTCAGCCGAAATAAACGCGTTTTTTCAGGCAACCGAATCTCCTTGTAACAGCAAGGCTCAGAAGAGCCCACACACTCAGCCCTTAACCCCAGTGTACAGAAAGTGTCAAAACGTGTTTTTCAGCAGAAATAAACATGTTTCTGCAAGTTTGGTCAACCCCATGTAAGTTATGGGGCAGTAACATCACACTTTTCAAAACGTGTTTTTCAGCCCGAAATAAACGCGTTTTTTCAGACAACCGAATCTCCTTGTAACAGCAAGGCTCAGAAGAGCCCACACACTCAGCCCTTAACCCCAGTGTACAGAAAGTGTCAAAACGTGTTTTTCAGCAGAAATAAACATGTTTCTGCAAGTTTGGTCAACCCCATGTAAGTTATGGGGCAGTAACATCACACTTTTCAAAACGTGTTTTTCAGCCCGAAATAAACGCGTTTTTTCAGACAACTGAATCTCCTTGTAACAGCAAGGCTCAGAAGAGCCCACACACTCAGCCCTTAACCCCAGTGTACAGAAAGTGTCAAAACGTGTTTTTCAGCAGAAATAAACATGTTTCTGCAAGTTTGGTCAACCCCATGTAAGTTATGGGGCAGTAACATCACACTTTTCAAAACGTGTTTTTCAGCCCGAAATAAACGCGTTTTTTCAGGCAACCGAATCTCCTTGTAACAGCAAGGCTCAGAAGAGCCCACACACTCAGCCCTTAACCCCAGTGTACAGAAAGTGTCAAAACGTGTTTTTCAGCAGAAATAAACATGTTTCTGCAAGTTTGGTCAACCCCATGTAAGTTATGGGGCAGTAACATCACACTTTTCAAAACGTGTTTTCTCAGCCCGAAATAAACGCGTTTTTTCAGACAACTGAATCTCCTTGTAACAGCAAGGCTCAGAAGAGCCCACACACTCAGCCCTTAACCCCAGTGTACAGAAAGTGTCAAAAACGTGTTTTTCAGCAGAAATAAACATGTTTCTGCAAGTTTGGTCAACCCCATGTAAGTTATGGGGCAGTAACATCACACTTTTCAAAACGTGTTTTTCAGCCCGAAATAAACGTGTTTTTTTCAGACAACTGAATCTCCATGTAACAGCAAGGCTCAGAAGAGCCCAAACACTCAGCCCTTAACCCCAGTGTACAGAAAGTGTCAAAACGTGTTTTTCAGCAGAAATAAACATGTTTCTGCAAGTTTGGTCAACCCCATGTAAGTTATGGGGCAGTAACATCACACTTTTCAAAACGTGTTTTTCAGCCCGAAATAAACGCGTTTTTTCAGGCAACCGAATCTCCTTGTAACAGCAAGGCTCAGAAGAGCCCACACACTCAGCCCTTAACCCCAGTGTACAGAAAGTGTCAAAACGTGTTTTTCAGCAGAAATAAACATGTTTCTGCAAGTTTGGTCAACCCCATGTAAGTTATGGGGCAGTAACATCACACTTTTCAAAACGTGTTTTTCAGCCCGAAATAAACGCGTTTTTTCAGACAACTGAATCTCCTTGTAACAGCAAGGCTCAGAAGAGCCCACACACTCAGCCCTTAACCCCAGTGTACAGAAAGTGTCAAAACGTGTTTTTCAGCAGAAATAAACATGTTTCTGCAAGTTTGGTCAACCCCATGTAAGTTATGGGGCAGTAACATCACACTTTTCAAAACGTGTTTTTCAGCCCGAAATAAACGCGTTTTTTCAGACAACTGAATCTCCTTGTAACAGCAAGGCTCAGAAGAGCCCACACACTCAGCCCTTAACCCCAGTGTACAGAAAGTGTCAAAACGTGTTTTTCAGCAGAAATAAACATGTTTCTGCAAGTTTGGTCAACCCCATGTAAGTTATGGGGCAGTAACATCACACTTTTCAAAACGTGTTTTTCAGCCCGAAATAAACGCGTTTTTTCAGGCAACTGAATCTACTTGTAACAGCAAGGCTCAGAAGAGCCCACACACTCAGCCCTTAACCCCAGTGTACAGAAAGTGTCAAAACGTGTTTTTCAGCAGAAATAAACATGTTTCTGCAAGTTTGGTCAACCCCATGTAAGTTATGGGGCAGTAACATCACACTTTTCAAAACGTGTTTTTCAGCCCGAAATAAACGCGTTTTTTCAGGCAACTGAATCTACTTGTAACAGCAAGGCTCAGAAGAGCCCACACACTCAGCCCTTAACCCCAGTGTGCAGAAAGGGTCAAAACGTGTTTTTCAGCAGAAATAAACATGTTTCTGCAAGTTTGGTCAACCCCATGTAAGTTATGGGGCAGTAACATCACACTTTTCAAAACGTGTTTTTCAGCCCGAAATAAACGCGTTTTTTCAGACAACTGAATCTCCTTGTAACAGCAAGGCTCAGAAGAGCCCACACACTCAGCCCTTAACCCCATTGTGCAGAAAGGGTCAAAACGTGTTTTTCAGCAGAAATAAACATGTTTCTGCAAAGTTTGGTCAACCCCATGTAAGTTATGGGGCAGTAACATCACACTTTTCAAAACGTGTTTTTCAGCCCGAAATAAACGCGTTTTTTCAGACAACTGAATCTCCTTGTAACAGCAAGGCTCAGAAGAGCCCACACACTCAGCCCTTAACCCCAGTGTACAGAAAGTGTCAAAACGTGTTTTTCAGCAGAAATAAACATGTTTCTGCAAGTTTGGTCAACCCCATGTAAGTTATGGGGCAGTAACATCACACTTTTCAAAACGTGTTTTTCAGCCCGAAATAAACGCGTTTTTTCAGGCAACTGAATCTACTTGTAACAGCAAGGCTCAGAAGAGCCCACACACTCAGCCCTTAACCCCAGTGTGCAGAAAGGGTCAAAACGTGTTTTTCAGCAGAAATAAACATGTTTCTGCAAGTTTGGTCAACCCCATGTAAGTTATGGGGCAGTAACATCACACTTTTCAAAACGTGTTTTTCAGCTCGAAATAAACGCGTTTTTTCAGACAACTGAATCTCCTTGTAACAGCAAGGCTCAGAAGAGCCCACACACTCAGCCCTTAACCCCAGTGTACAGAAAGTGTCAAAAACGTGTTTTTCAGCAGAAATAAACATGTTTCTGCAAGTTTGGTCAACCCCATGTAAGTTATGGGGCAGTAACATCACACTTTTCAAAACGTGTTTTTCAGCCCGAAATAAACGCGTTTTTTCAGACAACTGAATCTCCCTTGTAACAGCAAGGCTCAGAAGAGCCCACACACTCAGCCCTTAACCCCAGTGTACAGAAAGTGTCAAAACGTGTTTTTCAGCAGAAATAAACATGTTTCTGCAAGTTTGGTCAACCCCATGTAAGTTATGGGGCAGTAACATCACACTTTTCAAACGTGTTTTTCAGCCCGAAATAAACGCGTTTTTTCAGACAACTGAATCTCCATGTAACAGCAAGGCTCAGAAGAGCCCACACACTCAGCCCTTAACCCCAGTGTACAGAAAGTGTCAAAACGTGTTTTTCAGCAGAAATAAACATGTTTCTGCAAGTTTGGTCAACCCCATGTAAGTTATGGGGCAGTAACATCACACTTTTCAAAACGTGTTTTTCAGCCCGAAATAAACGCGTTTTTTCAGACAACTGAATCTCCTTGTAACAGCAAGGCTCAGAAGAGCCCACACACTCAGCCCTTAACCCCAGTGTACAGAAAGTGTCAAAACGTGTTTTTCAGCAGAAATAAACATGTTTCTGCAAGTTTGGTCAACCCCATGTAAGTTATGGGGCAGTAACATCACACTTTTCAAAAACGTGTTTTTCAGCCCGAAATAAACGCGTTTTTTCAGACAACTGAATCTCCTTGTAACAGCAAGGCTCAGAAGAGCCCACACACTCAGCCCTTAACCCCAGTGTACAGAAAGTGTCAAAACGTGTTTTTCAGCAGAAATAAACATGTTTCTGCAAGTTTGGTCAACCCCATGTAAGTTATGGGGCAGTAACATCACTCTTTTCAAAACGTGTTTCTCAGCCCGAAATAAACGCCTTTTTTCAGACAACTGAATCTCCTTGTAACAGCAAGGCTCAGAAGAGCCCACACACTCAGCCCTTAACCCCAGTGTAGAGAAAGTGTCAAAACGTGTTTTTCAGCAGAAATAAACATGTTTCTGCAAGTTTGGTCAACCCCATGTAAGTTATGGGGCAGTAACATCACACTTTTCAAAACGTGTTTTTCAGCCCGAAATAAACGCGTTTTTTCAGACAACTGAATCTCCATGTAACAGCAAGGCTCAGAAGAGCCCACACACTCAGCCCTTAACCCCAGTGTACAGAAAGTGTCAAAACGTGTTTTTCAGCAGAAATAAACATGTTTCTGCAAGTTTGGTCAACCCCATGTAAGTTATGGGGCAGTAACATCACACTTTTCAAAACGTGTTTTTCAGCCCGAAATAAACGCGTTTTTCAGGCAACCGAATCTCCTTGTAACAGCAAGGCTCAGAAGAGCCCACACACTCAGCCCTTAACCCCAGTGTAGCAGAAAGTGTCAAAACGTGTTTTTCAGCAGAAATAAACATGTTTCTGCAAGTTTGGTCAACCCCATGTAAGTTATGGGGCAGTAACATCACACTTTTCAAAACGTGTTTTTCAGCCCGAAATAAACGCGTTTTTTCAGGCAACCGAATCTCCTTGTAACAGCAAGGCTCAGAAGAGCCCACACACTCAGCCCTTAACCCCAGTGTACAGAAAGTGTCAAAACGTGTTTTTCAGCAGAAATAAACATGTTTCTGCAAGTTTGGTCAACCCCATGTAAGTTATGGGGCAGTAACATCACACTTTTCAAAACGTGTTTTTCAGCCCGAAATAAACGCGGTTTTTCAGACAACTGAATCTCCTTGTAACAGCAAGGCTCAGAAGAGCCCACACACTCAGCCCTTAACCCCAGTGTACAGAAAGTGTCAAAACGTGTTTTTCAGCAGAAATAAACATGTTTCTGCAAGTTTGGTCAACCCCATGTAAGTTATGGGGCAGTAACATCACACTTTTCAAAACGTGTTTTTCAGCCCGAAATAAACGCGTTTTTTCAGGCAACTGAATCTACTTGTAACAGCAAGGCTCAGAAGAGGCCACACACTCAGCCCTTAACCCCAGTGTGCAGAAAGGGTCAAAACGTGTTTTTCAGCAGAAATAAACATGTTTCTGCAAGTTTGGTCAACCCCATGTAAGTTATGGGGCAGTAACATCACACTTTTCAAAACGTGTTTCTCAGCCCGAAATAAACGCCTTTTTTCAGACAACTGAATCTCCTTGTAACAGCAAGGCTCAGAAGAGCCCACACACTCAGCCCTTAACCCCAGTGTAGAGAAAGTGTCAAAACGTGTTTTTCAGCAGAAATAAACATGTTTCTGCAAGTTTGGTCAACCCCATGTAAGTTATGGGGCAGTAACATCACACTTTTCAAAACGTGTTTTTCAGCCCGAAATAAACGCGTTTTTTCAGGCAACCGAATCTCCTTGTAACAGCAAGGCTCAGAAGAGCCCACACACTCAGCCCTTAACCCCAGTGTACAGAAAGTGTCAAAACGTGTTTTTCAGCAGAAATAAACATGTTTCTGCAAGTTTGGTCAACCCCATGTAAGTTATGGGGCAGTAACATCACACTTTTCAAAACGTGTTTTTCAGCCCGAAATAAACGCGTTTTTTCAGACAACCGAATCTCCTTGTAACAGCAAGGCTCAGAAGAGCCCACACACTCAGCCCTTAACCCCAGTGTACAGAAAGTGTCAAAACGTGTTTTTCAGCAGAAATAAACATGTTTCTGCAAGTTTGGTCAACCCCATGTAAGTTATGGGGCAGTAACATCACACTTTTCAAAACGTGTTTTTCAGCCCCGAAATAAACGCGTTTTTTCAGACAACTGAATCTCCTTGTAACAGCAAGGCTCAGAAGAGCCCACACACTCAGCCCTTAACCCCAGTGTACAGAAAGTGTCAAAACGTGTTTTTCAGCAGAAATAAACATGTTTCTGCAAGTTTGGTCAACCCCATGTAAGTTATGGGGCAGTAACATCACACTTTTCAAAACGTGTTTTTCAGCCCGAAATAAACGCGTTTTTTCAGGCAACCGAATCTCCTTGTAACAGCAAGGCTCAGAAGAGCCCACACACTCAGCCCTTAACCCCAGTGTACAGAAAGTGTCAAAACGTGTTTTTCAGCAGAAATAAACATGTTTCTGCAAGTTTGGTCAACCCCATGTAAGTTATGGGGCAGTAACATCACACTTTTCAAAACGTGTTTCTCAGCCCGAAATAAACGCGTTTTTTCAGACAACTGAATCTCCTTGTAACAGCAAGGCTCAGAAGAGCCCACACACTCAGCCCTTAACCCCAGTGTACAGAAAGTGTCAAAACGTGTTTTTCAGCAGAAATAAACATGTTTCTGCAAGTTTGGTCAACCCCATGTAAGTTATGGGGCAGTAACATCACACTTTTCAAAACGTGTTTTTCAGCCCGAAATAAACGTGTTTTTTCAGACAACTGAATCTCCTTGTAACAGCAAGGCTCAGAAGAGCCCACACACTCAGCCCTTAACCCCAGTGTACAGAAAGTGTCAAAACGTGTTTTTCAGCAGAAATAAACATGTTTCTGCAAGTTTGGTCAACCCCATGTAAGTTATGGGGCAGTAACATCACACTTTTCAAAACGTGTTTTTCAGCCCGAAATAAACGCGTTTTTTCAGGCAACTGAATCTCCTTGTAACAGCAAGGCTCAGAAGAGCCCACACACTCAGCCCTTAACCCCAGTGTACAGAAAGTGTCAAAACGTGTTTTTCAGCAGAAATAAACATGTTTCTGCAAGTTTGGTCAACCCCATGTAAGTTATGGGGCAGTAACATCACACTTTTCAAAACGTGTTTTTCAGCCCGAAATAAACGCGTTTTTTCAGACAACTGAATCTCCTTGTAACAGCAAGGCTCAGAAGAGCCCACACACTCAGCCCTTAACCCCAGTGTACAGAAAGTGTCAAAACGTGTTTTTCAGCAGAAATAAACATGTTTCTGCAAGTTTGGTCAACCCCATGTAAGTTATGGGGCAGTAACATCACACTTTTCAAAACGTGTTTTTCAGCCCGAAATAAACGCGTTTTTTCAGACAACTGAATCTCCTTGTAACAGCAAGGGCTCAGAAGAGCCCACACACTCAGCCATTAACCCCAGTGTACAGAAAGTGTCAAAACGTGTTTTTCAGCAGAAATAAACATGTTTCTGCAAGTTTGGTCAACCCCATGTAAGTTATGGGGCAGTAACATCACACTTTTCAAAACGTGTTTTTCAGCCCGAAATAAACGCGTTTTTTCAGGCAACTGAATCTACTTGTAACAGCAAGGCTCAGAAGAGCCCACACACTCAGCCCTTAACCCCAGTGTACAGAAAGTGTCAAAACGTGTTTTTCAGCAGAAATAAACATGTTTCTGCAAGTTTGGTCAACCCCATGTAAGTTATGGGGCAGTAACATCACACTTTTCAAAACGTGTTTTTCAGCCCGAAATAAACGCGTTTTTTCAGGCAACTGAATCTACTTGTAACAGCAAGGCTCAGAAGAGCCCACACACTCAGCCCTTAACCCCAGTGTACAGAAAGTGTCAAAACGTGTTTTTCAGCAGAAATAAACATGTTTCTGCAAGTTTGGTCAACCCCATGTAAGTTATGGGGCAGTAACATCACACTTTTCAAAACGTGTTTTTCAGCCCGAAATAAACGCGTTTTTTCAGGCAACTGAATCTCCTTGTAACAGCAAGGCTCAGAAGAGCCCACACACTCAGCCCTTAACCCCAGTGTACAGAAAGTGTCAAAACGTGTTTTTCAGCAGAAATAAACATGTTTCTGCAAGTTTGGTCAACCCCATGTAAGTTATGGGGCAGTAACAGAACACTTTTCAAAAACGTGTTTTTCAGCCCGAAATAAACGCGTTTTTTCAGACAACTGAATCTCCTTGTAACAGCAAGGCTCAGAAGAGCCCACACACTCAGCCCTTAACCCCAGTGTGCAGAAAGGGTCAAAAACGTGTTTTTCAGCAGAAATAAACATGTTTCTGCAAGTTTGGTCAACCCCATGTAAGTTATGGGGCAGTAACATCACACTTTTCAAAACGTGTTTTTCAGCCCGAAATAAACGCGTTTTTTCAGACAACTGAATCTCCTTGTAACAGCAAGGCTCAGAAGAGCCCACACACTCAGCCCTTAACCCCAGTGTACAGAAAGTGTCAAAACGTGTTTTTCAGCAGAAATAAACATGTTTCTGCAAGTTTGGTCAACCCCATGTAAGTTATGGGGCAGTAACATAACACTTTTCAAAACGTGTTTTTCAGCCCGAAATAAACGCGTTTTTTCAGACAACTGAATCTCCTTGTAACAGCAAGGCTCAGAAGAGCCCACACACTCAGCCCTTAACCCCAGTGTACAGAAAGTGTCAAAACGTGTTTTTCAGCAGAAATAAACATGTTTCTGCAAGTTTGGTCAACCCCATGTAAGTTATGGGGCAGTAACATCACACTTTTCAAAACGTGTTTTTCAGCCCGAAATAAACGCGTTTTTTCAGACAACTGAATCTCCTTGTAACAGCAAGGCTCAGAAGAGCCCACACACTCAGCCCTTAACCCCAGTGTACAGAAAGTGTCAAAACGTGTTTTTCAGCAGAAATAAACATGTTTCTGCAAGTTTGGTCAACCCCATGTAAGTTATGGGGCAGTAACATCACACTTTTCAAAACGTGTTTTTCAGCCCGAAATAAACGCGTTTTTTCAGACAACTGAATCTCCATGTAACAGCAAGGCTCAGAAGAGCCCACACACTCAGCCCTTAACCCCAGTGTACAGAAAGTGTCAAAACGTGTTTTTCAGCAGAAATAAACATGTTTCTGCAAGTTTGGTCAACCCCATGTAAGTTATGGGGCAGTAACATCACACTTTTCAAAACGTGTTTTTCAGCCCGAAATAAACGCGTTTTTTCAGACAACTGAATCTCCTTGTAACAGCAAGGCTCAGAAGAGCCCACACACTCAGCCCTTAACCCCAGTGTACAGAAAGTGTCAAAACGTGTTTTTCAGCAGAAATAAACATGTTTCTGCAAGTTTGGTCAACCCCATGTAAGTTATGGGGCAGTAACATCACACTTTTCAAAACGTGTTTTTCAGCCCGAAATAAACGCGTTTTTTCAGACAACTGAATCTCCTTGTAACAGCAAGGCTCAGAAGAGCCCACACACTCAGCCCTTAACCCAGTGTACAGAAAGTGTCAAAACGTGTTTTTCAGCAGAAATAAACATGTTTCTGCAAGTTTGGTCAACCCCATGTAAGTTATGGGGCAGTAACATAACACTTTTCAAAACGTGTTTTTCAGCCCGAAATAAACGCGTTTTTTCAGACAACTGAATCTCCTTGTAACAGCAAGGCTCAGAAGAGCCCACACACTCAGCCCTTAACCCCAGTGTACAGAAAGTGTCAAAACGTGTTTTTCAGCAGAAATAAACATGTTTCTGCAAGTTTGGTCAACCCCATGTAAGTTATGGGGCAGTAACATCACACTTTTCAAAACGTGTTTTTCAGCCCGAAATAAACGCGTTTTTTCAGACAACTGAATCTCCTTGTAACAGCAAGGCTCAGAAGAGCCCACACACTCAGCCCTTAACCCCAGTGTACAGAAAGTGTCAAAACGTGTTTTTCAGCAGAAATAAACATGTTTCTGCAAGTTTGGTCAACCCCATGTAAGTTATGGGGCAGTAACATCACACTTTTCAAAACGTGTTTTTCAGCCCGAAATAAACGCGTTTTTTCAGACAACTGAATCTACTTGTAACAGCAAGGCTCAGAAGAGCCCACACACTCAGCCCTTAACCCCAGTGTACAGAAAGGGTCAAAACGTGTTTTTCAGCAGAAATAAACATGTTTCTGCAAGTTTGGTCAACCCCATGTAAGTTATGGGGCAGTAACATCACACTTTTCAAAACGTGTTTTTCAGCCCGAAATAAACGCGTTTTTTCAGACAACTGAATCTCCTTGTAACAGCAAGGCTCAGAAGAGCCCACACACTCAGCCCTTAACCCCAGTGTACAGAAAGTGTCAAAAACGTGTTTTTCAGCAGAAATAAACATGTTTCTGCAAGTTTGGTCAACCCCATGTAAGTTATGGGGCAGTAACATCACACTTTTCAAAACGTGTTTTTCAGCCCGAAATAAACGCGTTTTTTCAGACAACTGAATCTCCTTGTAACAGCAAGGCTCAGAAGAGCCCACACACTCAGCCCTTAACCCCAGTGTACAGAAAGTGTCAAAACGTGTTTTTCAGCAGAAATAAACATGTTTCTGCAAGTTTGGTCAACCCCATGTAAGTTATGGGGCAGTAACATCACACTTTTCAAAAACGTGTTTTTCAGCCCGAAATAAACGCGTTTTTTCAGGCAACTGAATCTACTTGTAACAGCAAGGCTCAGAAGAGCCCACACACTCAGCCCTTAACCCCAGTGTACAGAAAGTGTCAAAACGTGTTTTTCAGCAGAAATAAACATGTTTCTGCAAGTTTGGTCAACCCCATGTAAGTTATGGGGCAGTAACATCACACTTTTCAAAACGTGTTTTTCAGCCCGAAATAAACGCGTTTTTTCAGACAACTGAATCTACTTGTAACAGCAAGGCTCAGAAGAGCCCACACACTCAGCCCTTAACCCCAGTGTGCAGAAAGGGTCAAAACGTGTTTTTCAGCAGAAATAAACATGTTTCTGCAAGTTTGGTCAACCCCATGTAAGTTATGGGGCAGTAACATCACACTTTTCAAAACGTGTTTTTCAGCCCGAAATAAACGCGTTTTTTCAGACAACTGAATCTCCTTGTAACAGCAAGGCTCAGAAGAGCCCACACACTCAGCCCTTAACCCCAGTGTACAGAAAGTGTCAAAACGTGTTTTTCAGCAGAAATAAACATGTTTCTGCAAGTTTGGTCAACCCCATGTAAGTTATGGGGCAGTAACATAAACACTTTTCAAAACGTGTTTTTCAGCCCGAAATAAACGCGTTTTTTCAGACAACTGAATCTCCTTGTAACAGCAAGGCTCAGAAGAGCCCACACACTCAGCCCTTAACCCCAGTGTGCAGAAAGGGTCAAAACGTGTTTTTCAGCAGAAATAAACATGTTTCTGCAAGTTTGGTCAACCCCATGTAAGTTATGGGGCAGTAACATCACACTTTTCAAAACGTGTTTTTCAGCCCGAAATAAACGCGTTTTTTCAGGCAACTGAATCTACTTGTAACAGCAAGGCTCAGAAGAGCCCACACACTCAGCCCTTAACCCCAGTGTGCAGAAAGGGTCAAAACGTGTTTTTCAGCAGAAATAAACATGTTTCTGCAAGTTTGGTCAACCCCATGTAAGTTATGGGGCAGTAACATCACACTTTTCAAAACGTGTTTTTCAGCCCGAAATAAACGCGTTTTTTCAGACACTGAATCTCCTTGTAACAGCAAGGCTCAGAAGAGCCCACACACTCAGCCCTTAACCCCAGTGTACAGAAAGTGTCAAAACGTGTTTTTCAGCAGAAATAAACATGTTTCTGCAAGTTTGGTCAACCCCATGTAAGTTATGGGGCAGTAACATCACACTTTTCAAAACGTGTTTTTCAGCCCGAAATAAACGCGTTTTTTCAGGCAACTGAATCTACTTGTAACAGCAAGGCTCAGAAGAGCCCACACACTCAGCCCTTAACCCCAGTGTGCAGAAAGGGTCAAAACGTGTTTTTCAGCAGAATAAACATGTTTCTGCAAGTTTGGTCAACCCCATGTAAGTTATGGGGCAGTAACATCACACTTTTCAAAACGTGTTTTCAGCCCGAAATAAACGCGTTTTTTCAGACAACTGAATCTCCTTGTAACAGCAAGGCTCAGAAGAGCCCACACACTCAGCCCTTAACCCCAGTGTACAGAAAGTGTCAAAACGTGTTTTTCAGCAGAAATAAACATGTTTCTGCAAGTTTGGTCAACCCCATGTAAGTTATGGGGCAGTAACATCACACTTTTCAAAACGTGTTTTTCAGCCCGAAATAAACGCGTTTTTTCAGACAACTGAATCTCCATGTAACAGCAAGGCTCAGAAGAGCCCACACACTCAGCCCTTAACCCCAGTGTACAGAAAGTGTCAAAACGTGTTTTTCAGCAGAAATAAACATGTTTCTGCAAGTTTGGTCAACCCCATGTAAGTTATGGGGCAGTAACATCACACTTTTCAAAACGTGTTTTTCAGCCCGAAATAAACGCGTTTTTTCAGACAACTGAATCTCCTTGTAACAGCAAGGCTCAGAAGAGCCCACACACTCAGCCCTTAACCCCAGTGTACAGAAAGTGTCAAAACGTGTTTTTCAGCAGAAATAAACATGTTTCTGCAAGTTTGGTCAACCCCATGTAAGTTATGGGGCAGTAACATCACACTTTCAAAACGTGTTTTTCAGCCCGAAATAAACGCGTTTTTTCAGACAACTGAATCTCCTTGTAACAGCAAGGCTCAGAAGAGCCCACACACTCAGCCCTTAACCCCAGTGTACAGAAAGTGTCAAAACGTGTTTTCAGCAGAAATAAACATGTTTCTGCAAGTTGTCAACCCCATGTAAGTTATGGGGCAGTAACAGAACACTTTTCAAAACGTGTTTTTCAGCCCGAAATTAAACGCGTTTTTTCAGACAACTGAATCTCCTTGTAACAGCAAGGCTCAGAAGAGCCCACACACTCAGCCCTTAACCCCAGTGTACAGAAAGTGTCAAAACGTGTTTTTCAGCAGAAATAAACATGTTTCTGCAAGTTTGGTCAACCCCATGTAAGTTATGGGGCAGTAACATCACACTTTTCAAAACGTGTTTTTCAGCCCGAAATAAACGCGTTTTTCAGACAACTGAATCTCCTTGTAACAGCAAGGCTCAGAAGAGCCCACACACTCAGCCCTTAACCCAGTGTACAGAAAGTGTCAAAACGTGTTTTTCAGCAGAAATAAACATGTTTCTGCAAGTTTGGTCAACCCCATGTAAGTTATGGGGCAGTAACATCACACTTTTCAAAACGTGTTTTTCAGCCCGAAATAAACGCGTTTTTTCAGGCAACTGAATCTACTTGTAACAGCAAGGCTCAGAAGAGCCCACACACTCAGCCCTTAACCCCAGTGTGCAGAAAGGGTCAAAACGTGTTTTTCAGCAGAAATAAACATGTTTCTGCAAGTTTGGTCAACCCCATGTAAGTTATGGGGCAGTAACATCACACTTTTCAAAACGTGTTTTTCAGCCCGAAATAAACGCGTTTTTTCAGACAACTGAATCTCCTTGTAACAGCAAGGCTCAGAAGAGCCCACACACTCAGCCCTTAACCCCAGTGTACAGAAAGTGTCAAAACGTGTTTTTCAGCAGAAATAAACATGTTTCTGCAAGTTTGGTCAACCCCATGTAAGTTATGGGGCAGTAACATCACACTTTTCAAAACGTGTTTTTCAGCCCGAAATAAACGCGTTTTTTCAGACAACTGAATCTCCTTGTAACAGCAAGGCTCAGAAGAGCCCACACACTCAGCCCTTAACCCCAGTGTACAGAAAGTGTCAAAACGTGTTTTTCAGCAGAAATAAACATGTTTCTGCAAGTTTGGTCAACCCCATGTAAGTTATGGGGCAGTAACATCACACTTTTCAAAACGTGTTTTTCAGCCCGAAATAAACGCGTTTTTTCAGGCAACTGAATCTACTTGTAACAGCAAGGCTCAGAAGAGCCCACACACTCAGCCCTTAACCCCAGTGTACAGAAAGTGTCAAAACGTGTTTTTCAGCAGAAATAAACATGTTTCTGCAAGTTTGGTCAACCCCATGTAAGTTATGGGGCAGTAACATCACACTTTTCAAAAACGTGTTTTTCAGCCCGAAATAAACGCGTTTTTTCAGGCAACTGAATCTACTTGTAACAGCAAGGCTCAGAAGAGCCCACACACTCAGCCCTTAACCCCAGTGTGCAGAAAGGGTCAAAACGTGTTTTTCAGCAGAAATAAACATGTTTCTGCAAGTTTGGTCAACCCCATGTAAGTTATGGGGCAGTAACATCACACTTTTCAAAACGTGTTTTTCAGCCCGAAATAAACGCGTTTTTTCAGACAACTGAATCTCCTTGTAACAGCAAGGCTCAGAAGAGCCCACACACTCAGCCCTTAACCCCATTGTGCAGAAAGTGTCAAAACGTGTTTTTCAGCAGAAATAAACATGTTTCTGCAAGTTTGGTCAACCCCATGTAAGTTATGGGGCAGTAACATCACACTTTTCAAAAACGTGTTTTTCAGCCCGAAATAAACGCGTTTTTCAGGCAACCGAATCTCCTTGTAACAGCAAGGCTCAGAAGAGCCCACACACTCAGCCCTTAACCCCAGTGTACAGAAAGTGTCAAAACGTGTTTTTCAGCAGAAATAAACATGTTTCTGCAAGTTTGGTCAACCCCATGTAAGTTATGGGGCAGTAACACCACACTTTTCAAAACGTGTTTTTCAGCCCGAAAT
>NW_027168066.1:0-70226 GCF_040954835.1 Lepisosteus oculatus
CAGAAACATTGTTTATTTCTGCTGAAAAACACGTTTTGACACTTTCTGTACACTGGGTTAAGGGCTGAGTGTGTGGGCTCTTGTGAGCCTTGCTGTTACAAGGAGATTCAGTTGTCTTAAAAAACGCGTTTATTTCGGGCTGAAAAAACACGTTTTGAAAAGGTGATGTTACTGCCCCATAACTTACATGGGGTTGACCAAACTTGCAGAAACATGTTTATTTCTGCTGAAAAACCCGTTTTGACACTTTCTGTACACTGGGGTTAAGGGCTGAGTGTGTGGGCTCTTGTGAGCCTTGCTGTTACAAGGAGATTTCAGTTGTCTTAAAAAACGCGTTTATTTCGGGCTGAAAAACACGTTTTGAAAAGTGTGATGTTACTGCCCCATAACTTACATGGGGTTGACCAAACTTGCAGAAACATGTTTATTTCTGCTGAAAAACACGTTTTGACACTTTCTGTACACTGGGGTTAAGGGCTGAGTGTGTGGGCTCTTCTGAGCCTTGCTGTTACAAGGAGATTCAGTTGTCTGAAAAAACGCGTTTATTTCGGGCTGAAAAACACGTTTTGAAAAGTGTGATGTTACTGCCCCATAACTTACATGGGGTTGACCAAACTTGCAGAAACATGTTTATTTCTGCTGAAAAACACGTTTTGACACTTCTGTACACTGGGGTTAAGGGCTGAGTGTGTGGGCTCTTCTGAGCCTTGCTGTTACAAGGAGATTCAGTTGTCTGAAAAAACGCGTTTATTTCGGGCTGAAAAACACGTTTTGAAAAGTGTGATGTTACTGCCCCATAACTTACATGGGGTTGACCAAACTTGCAGAAACATGTTTATTTCTGCTGAAAAACACGTTTTGACACTTTCTGTACACTGGGGTTAAGGGCTGAGTGTGTGGGCTCTTCTTAGCCTTGCTGTTACAAGGAGATTCAGTTGTCTGAAAAACGCGTTTATTTCGGGCTGAAAAACACGTTTTGAAAAGTGTGATGTTTCTGGCCCATAACTTACATGGGGTTGACCAAACTTGCAGAAACATGTTTATTTCTGCTGAAAAACACGTTTTGACACTTTCTGTACACTGGGGTTAAGGGCTGAGTGTGTGGGCTCTTCTGAGCCTTGCTGTTACAAGGAGATTCAGTTGTCTGAAAAAACGCGTTTATTTCGGGCTGAAAAACACGTTTTGAAAAGTGTGATGTTACTGCCCCATAACTTACATGGGGTTGACCAAACTTGCAGAAACATGTTTATTTCTGCTAAAAAACACGTTTTTACCCTTTCTGCACACTGGGGTTAAGGGCTGAGTGTGTGGGCACTTCTGAGCCTTGCTGTTACAAGTAGATTCAGTTGCCTGAAAAAACGCGTTTATTTCGGGCTGAAAAACACGTTTTGAAAAGTGTCATGTTACTGCCCCATAACTTACATGGGGTTGACCAAACTTGCAGAAACATGTTTATTTCTGCTGAAAAACACGTTTTGACACTTTCTGTACACTGGGGTTAAAGGCTGAGTGTGTGGGCTCTTCTGAGCCTTGCTGTTACAAGGAGATTCAGTTGTCTGAAAAAACGTGTTTATTTCGGGCTGAAAAACATGTTTTGAAAAGTGTGATGTTACTGCCCCATAACTTACATGGGGTTGACCAAACTTGCAGAAACATGTTTATTTCTGCTGAAAAACACGTTTTGACACTTTCTGTACACTGGGGTTAAGGGCTGAGTGTGTGGGCTCTTCTGAGCCTTGCTGTTACAAGGAGATTCAGTTGTCTGAAAAAACGTGTTTATTTCGGGCTGAAAAACACGTTTTGAAAAGTGTGATGTTACTGCCCCATAACTTACATGGGGTTGACCAAACTTGCAGAAACATGTTTATTTCTGCTGAAAAACACGTTTTGACACTTTCTGTACACTGGGGTTAAGGGCTGAGTGTGTGGGCTCTTCTGAGCCTTGCTGTTACAAGGAGATTCAGTTGTCTGAAAAAACGCGTTTATTTCGGGCTGAAAAACACGTTTTGAAAAGTGTGATGTTACTGCCCCATAACTTACATGGGGTTGACCAAACTTGCAGAAACATGTTTATTTCTGCTGAAAAACACGTTTTGACACTTTCTGTACACTGGGGTTAAGGGCTGAGTGTGTGGGCTCTTCTTAGCCTTGCTGTTACAAGGAGATTCAGTTGACTGAAAAAACGCGTTTATTTCGGGCTAAAAAACACGTTTTGAAAAGTGTCATGTTACTGCCCCATAACTTACATGGGGTTGACCAAACTTGCAGAAACATGTTTATTTCTGCTGAAAAACACGTTTTGACACTTTCTGTACACTGGGGTTAAGGGCTGTGTGTGTGGGCTCTTCTTAGCCTTGCTGTTACAAGGAGATTCAGTTGTCTGAAAAAACGCGTTTATTTCGGGCTGAAAAACACGTTTTGAAAAGTGTGATGTTACTGCCCCATAACTTACATGGGGTTGACCAAACTTGCAGAAACATGTTTATTTCTGCTGAAAAACACTTTTTGACACTTTCTGTACACTGGGGTTAAGGGCTGAGTGTGTGGGGTCTTCTGAGCCTTGCTGTTACAAGGAGATTCAGTTGTCTGAAAAAACGCGTTTATTTCGGGCTGAAAAACACGTTTTGAAAAGTGTGATGTTACTGCCCCATAACTTACATGGGGTTGACCAAACTTGCAGAAACATGTTTATTTCTGCTGAAAAACACGTTTTGACACTTTCTGTATACTGGGGTTAAGGGCTGAGTGTGTGGGCTCTTCTGAGCCTTGCTGTTACAAGGAGATTCAGTTGTCTGAAAAAACGCGTTTATTTCGGGCTGAAAAACACGTTTTGAAAAGTGTGATGTTACTGCCCCATAACTTACATGGGGTTGACCAAACTTGCAGAAACATGTTTATTTCTGCTGAAAAACACGTTTTGACACTTTCTGTACACTGGGGTTAAGGGCTGAGTGTGTGGGCTCTTCTGAGCCTTGCTGTTACAAGGAGATTCAGTTGTCTGAAAAAACGTGTTTATTTCGGGCTGAAAAACACGTTTTGAAAAGTGTGATGTTACTGCCCCATAACTTACATGGGGTTGACCAAACTTGCAGAAACATGTTTATTTCTGCTGAAAAACACGTTTTGACACTTTCTGTACACTGGGGTTAAGGGCTGAGTGTGTGGGCTCTTCTGAGCCTTGCTGTTACAAGGAGATTCAGTTGTCTGAAAAAACGTGTTTATTTCGGGCTGAAAAACACGTTTTGAAAAGTGTGATGTTACTGCCCCATAACTTACATGGGGTTGACCAAACTTGCAGAAACATGTTTATTTCTGCTGAAAAACACGTTTTGACACTTTCTGTACACTGGGGTTAAGGGCTGAGTGTGTGGGCTCTTCTGAGCCTTGCTGTTACAAGGAGATTCAGTTGTCTGAAAAAACGCGTTTATTTCGGGCTGAAAAACACGTTTTGAAAAGTGTGATGTTACTGCCCCATAACTTACATGGGGTTGACCAAACTTGCAGAAACATGTTTATTTCTGCTGAAAAACACGTTTTGACACTTTCTGTACACTGGGGTTAAGGGCTGAGTGTGTGGGCTCTTCTTAGCCTTGCTGTTACAAGGAGATTCAGTTGACTGAAAAAACGCGTTTATTTCGGGCTAAAAAACACGTTTTGAAAAGTGTCATGTTACTGCCCCATAACTTACATGGGGTTGACCAAACTTGCAGAAACATGTTTATTTCTGCTGAAAAACACGTTTTGACACTTTCTGTACACTGGGGTTAAGGGCTGTGTGTGTGGGCTCTTCTTAGCCTTGCTGTTACAAGGAGATTCAGTTGTCTGAAAAAACGCGTTTATTTCGGGCTGAAAAACACGTTTTGAAAAGTGTGATGTTACTGCCCCATAACTTACATGGGGTTGACCAAACTTGCAGAAACATGTTTATTTCTGCTAAAAAACACGTTTTGACCCTTTCTGCACACTGGGGTTAAGGGCTGAGTGTGTGGGCACTTCTGAGCCTTGCTGTTACAAGGAGATTCAGTTGTCTGAAAAAACGCGTTTATTTCGGGCTGAAAAACACGTTTTGAAAAGTGTGATGTTACTGCCCCATAACTTACATGGGGTTGACCAAACTTGCAGAAACATGTTTATTTCTGCTGAAAAACACGTTTTGACACTTTCTGTACACTGGGGTTAAGGGCTGAGTGTGTGGGCTCTTCTGAGCCTTGCTGTTACAAGGAGATTCAGTTGTCTGAAAAAACGCGTTTATTTCGGGCTGAAAAACACGTTTTGAAAAGTGTGATGTTACTGCCCCATAACTTACATGGGGTTGACCAAACTTGCAGAAACATGTTTATTTCTGCTGAAAAACACGTTTTGACACTTTCTGTACACTGGGGTTAAGGGCTGAGTGTGTGGGCTCTTCTTAGCCTTGCTGTTACAAGGAGATTCAGTTGACTGAAAAAACGCGTTTATTTCGGGCTAAAAAACACGTTTTGAAAAGTGTCATGTTACTGCCCCATAACTTACATGGGGTTGACCAAACTTGCAGAAACATGTTTATTTCTGCTGAAAAACACGTTTTGACACTTTCTGTACACTGGGGTTAAGGGCTGAGTGTGTGGGCTCTTCTGAGCCTTGCTGTTACAAGGAGATTCAGTTGTCTGAAAAAACGCGTTTATTTCGGGCTGAAAAACACGTTTTGAAAAGTGTGATGTTACTGCCCCATAACTTACATGGGGTTGACCAAACTTGCAGAAACATGTTTATTTCTGCTAAAAAACACGTTTTTACCCTTTCTGCACACTGGGGTTAAGGGCTGAGTGTGTGGGCACTTCTGAGCCTTGCTGTTACAAGTAGATTCAGTTGCCTGAAAAAACGCGTTTATTTCGGGCTGAAAAACACGTTTTGAAAAGTGTCATGTTACTGCCCCATAACTTACATGGGGTTGACCAAACTTGCAGAAACATGTTTATTTCTGCTGAAAAACACGTTTTGACACTTTCTGTACACTGGGGTTAAGGGCTGAGTGTGTGGGCTCTTGTGAGCCTTGCTGTTACAAGGAGATTCAGTTGTCTTAAAAAACGCGTTTATTTCGGGCTGAAAAACACGTTTTGAAAAGGTGATGTTACTGCCCCATAACTTACATGGGGTTGACCAAACTTGCAGAAACATGTTTATTTCTGCTGAAAAACACGTTTTGACACTTTCTGTACACTGGGGTTAAGGGCTGAGTGTGTGGGCTCTTGTGAGCCTTGCTGTTACAAGGAGATTCAGTTGTCTTAAAAAACGCGTTTATTTCGGGCTGAAAAACACGTTTTGAAAAGTGTGATGTTACTGCCCCATAACTTACATGGGGTTGACCAAACTTGCAGAAACATGTTTATTTCTGCTGAAAAACACGTTTTGACACTTTCTGTACACTGGGGTTAAGGGCTGAGTGTGTGGGCTCTTCTGAGCCTTGCTGTTACAAGGAGATTCAGTTGTCTGAAAAAACGCGTTTATTTCGGGCTGAAAAACACGTTTTGAAAAGTGTGATGTTACTGCCCCATAACTTACATGGGGTTGACCAAACTTGCAGAAACATGTTTATTTCTGCTGAAAAACACGTTTTGACACTTTCTGTACACTGGGGTTAAGGGCTGAGTGTGTGGGCTCTTCTTAGCCTTGCTGTTACAAGGAGATTCAGTTGTCTGAAAAAACGCGTTTATTTCGGGCTGAAAAACACGTTTTGAAAAGTGTGATGTTTCTGGCCCATAACTTACATGGGGTTGACCAAACTTGCAGAAACATGTTTATTTCTGCTGAAAAACACGTTTTGACACTTTCTGTACACTGGGGTTAAGGGCTGAGTGTGTGGGCTCTTCTGAGCCTTGCTGTTACAAGGAGATTCAGTTGTCTGAAAAAACGCGTTTATTTCGGGCTGAAAAACACGTTTTGAAAAGTGTGATGTTACTGCCCCATAACTTACATGGGGTTGACCAAACTTGCAGAAACATGTTTATTTCTGCTGAAAAACACGTTTTGACACTTTCTGTACACTGGGGTTAAGGGCTGAGTGTGTGGGCTCTTCTTAGCCTTGCTGTTACAAGGAGATTCAGTTGACTGAAAAAACGCGTTTATTTCGGGCTAAAAAACACGTTTTGAAAAGTGTCATGTTACTGCCCCATAACTTACATGGGGTTGACCAAACTTGCAGAAACATGTTTATTTCTGCTGAAAAACACGTTTTGACACTTTCTGTACACTGGGGTTAAGGGCTGTGTGTGTGGGCTCTTCTTAGCCTTGCTGTTACAAGGAGATTCAGTTGTCTGAAAAAACGCGTTTATTTCGGGCTGAAAAACACGTTTTGAAAAGTGTGATGTTACTGCCCCATAACTTACATGGGGTTGACCAAACTTGCAGAAACATGTTTATTTCTGCTGAAAAACACTTTTTGACACTTTCTGTACACTGGGGTTAAGGGCTGAGTGTGTGGGGTCTTCTGAGCCTTGCTGTTACAAGGAGATTCAGTTGTCTGAAAAAACGCGTTTATTTCGGGCTGAAAAACACGTTTTGAAAAGTGTGATGTTACTGCCCCATAACTTACATGGGGTTGACCAAACTTGCAGAAACATGTTTATTTCTGCTGAAAAACACGTTTTGACACTTTCTGTATACTGGGGTTAAGGGCTGAGTGTGTGGGCTCTTCTGAGCCTTGCTGTTACAAGGAGATTCAGTTGTCTGAAAAAACGCGTTTATTTCGGGCTGAAAAACACGTTTTGAAAAGTGTGATGTTACTGCCCCATAACTTACATGGGGTTGACCAAACTTGCAGAAACATGTTTATTTCTGCTGAAAAACACGTTTTGACACTTTCTGTACACTGGGGTTAAGGGCTGAGTGTGTGGGCTCTTCTGAGCCTTGCTGTTACAAGGAGATTCAGTTGTCTGAAAAAACGTGTTTATTTCGGGCTGAAAAACACGTTTTGAAAAGTGTGATGTTACTGCCCCATAACTTACATGGGGTTGACCAAACTTGCAGAAACATGTTTATTTCTGCTGAAAAACACGTTTTGACACTTTCTGTACACTGGGGTTAAGGGCTGAGTGTGTGGGCTCTTCTGAGCCTTGCTGTTACAAGGAGATTCAGTTGTCTGAAAAAACGTGTTTATTTCGGGCTGAAAAACACGTTTTGAAAAGTGTGATGTTACTGCCCCATAACTTACATGGGGTTGACCAAACTTGCAGAAACATGTTTATTTCTGCTGAAAAACACGTTTTGACACTTTCTGTACACTGGGGTTAAGGGCTGAGTGTGTGGGCTCTTCTGAGCCTTGCTGTTACAAGGAGATTCAGTTGTCTGAAAAAACGCGTTTATTTCGGGCTGAAAAACACGTTTTGAAAAGTGTGATGTTACTGCCCCATAACTTACATGGGGTTGACCAAACTTGCAGAAACATGTTTATTTCTGCTGAAAAACACGTTTTGACACTTTCTGTACACTGGGGTTAAGGGCTGAGTGTGTGGGCTCTTCTTAGCCTTGCTGTTACAAGGAGATTCAGTTGACTGAAAAAACGCGTTTATTTCGGGCTAAAAAACACGTTTTGAAAAGTGTCATGTTACTGCCCCATAACTTACATGGGGTTGACCAAACTTGCAGAAACATGTTTATTTCTGCTGAAAAACACGTTTTGACACTTTCTGTACACTGGGGTTAAGGGCTGTGTGTGTGGGCTCTTCTTAGCCTTGCTGTTACAAGGAGATTCAGTTGTCTGAAAAAACGCGTTTATTTCGGGCTGAAAAACACGTTTTGAAAAGTGTGATGTTACTGCCCCATAACTTACATGGGGTTGACCAAACTTGCAGAAACATGTTTATTTCTGCTAAAAAACACGTTTTGACCCTTTCTGCACACTGGGGTTAAGGGCTGAGTGTGTGGGCACTTCTGAGCCTTGCTGTTACAAGGAGATTCAGTTGTCTGAAAAAACGCGTTTATTTCGGGCTGAAAAACACGTTTTGAAAAGTGTGATGTTACTGCCCCATAACTTACATGGGGTTGACCAAACTTGCAGAAACATGTTTATTTCTGCTGAAAAACACGTTTTGACACTTTCTGTACACTGGGGTTAAGGGCTGAGTGTGTGGGCTCTTCTGAGCCTTGCTGTTACAAGGAGATTCAGTTGTCTGAAAAAACGCGTTTATTTCGGGCTGAAAAACACGTTTTGAAAAGTGTGATGTTACTGCCCCATAACTTACATGGGGTTGACCAAACTTGCAGAAACATGTTTATTTCTGCTGAAAAACACGTTTTGACACTTTCTGTACACTGGGGTTAAGGGCTGAGTGTGTGGGCTCTTCTTAGCCTTGCTGTTACAAGGAGATTCAGTTGACTGAAAAAACGCGTTTATTTCGGGCTAAAAAACACGTTTTGAAAAGTGTCATGTTACTGCCCCATAACTTACATGGGGTTGACCAAACTTGCAGAAACATGTTTATTTCTGCTGAAAAACACGTTTTGACACTTTCTGTACACTGGGGTTAAGGGCTGTGTGTGTGGGCTCTTCTTAGCCTTGCTGTTACAAGGAGATTCAGTTGTCTGAAAAAACGCGTTTATTTCGGGCTGAAAAACACGTTTTGAAAAGTGTGATGTTACTGCCCCATAACTTACATGGGGTTGACCAAACTTGCAGAAACATGTTTATTTCTGCTAAAAAACACGTTTTGACCCTTTCTGCACACTGGGGTTAAGGGCTGAGTGTGTGGGCACTTCTGAGCCTTGCTGTTACAAGGAGATTCAGTTGTCTGAAAAAACGCGTTTATTTCGGGCTGAAAAACACGTTTTGAAAAGTGTGATGTTACTGCCCCATAACTTACATGGGGTTGACCAAACTTGCAGAAACATGTTTATTTCTGCTGAAAAACACGTTTTGACACTTTCTGTACACTGGGGTTAAGGGCTGAGTGTGTGGGCTCTTCTGAGCCTTGCTGTTACAAGGAGATTCAGTTGTCTGAAAAAACGCGTTTATTTCGGGCTGAAAAACACGTTTTGAAAAGTGTGATGTTACTGCCCCATAACTTACATGGGGTTGACCAAACTTGCAGAAACATGTTTATTTCTGCTGAAAAACACGTTTTGACACTTTCTGTACACTGGGGTTAAGGGCTGAGTGTGTGGGCTCTTCTTAGCCTTGCTGTTACAAGGAGATTCAGTTGACTGAAAAAACGCGTTTATTTCGGGCTAAAAAACACGTTTTGAAAAGTGTCATGTTACTGCCCCATAACTTACATGGGGTTGACCAAACTTGCAGAAACATGTTTATTTCTGCTGAAAAACACGTTTTGACACTTTCTGTACACTGGGGTTAAGGGCTGAGTGTGTGGGCTCTTCTGAGCCTTGCTGTTACAAGGAGATTCAGTTGTCTGAAAAAACGCGTTTATTTCGGGCTGAAAAACACGTTTTGAAAAGTGTGATGTTACTGCCCCATAACTTACATGGGGTTGACCAAACTTGCAGAAACATGTTTATTTCTGCTAAAAAACACGTTTTTACCCTTTCTGCACACTGGGGTTAAGGGCTGAGTGTGTGGGCACTTCTGAGCCTTGCTGTTACAAGTAGATTCAGTTGCCTGAAAAAACGCGTTTATTTCGGGCTGAAAAACACGTTTTGAAAAGTGTCATGTTACTGCCCCATAACTTACATGGGGTTGACCAAACTTGCAGAAACATGTTTATTTCTGCTGAAAAACACGTTTTGACACTTTCTGTACACTGGGGTTAAGGGCTGAGTGTGTGGGCTCTTGTGAGCCTTGCTGTTACAAGGAGATTCAGTTGTCTTAAAAAACGCGTTTATTTCGGGCTGAAAAACACGTTTTGAAAAGGTGATGTTACTGCCCCATAACTTACATGGGGTTGACCAAACTTGCAGAAACATGTTTATTTCTGCTGAAAAACACGTTTTGACACTTTCTGTACACTGGGGTTAAGGGCTGAGTGTGTGGGCTCTTGTGAGCCTTGCTGTTACAAGGAGATTCAGTTGTCTTAAAAAACGCGTTTATTTCGGGCTGAAAAACACGTTTTGAAAAGTGTGATGTTACTGCCCCATAACTTACATGGGGTTGACCAAACTTGCAGAAACATGTTTATTTCTGCTGAAAAACACGTTTTGACACTTTCTGTACACTGGGGTTAAGGGCTGAGTGTGTGGGCTCTTCTGAGCCTTGCTGTTACAAGGAGATTCAGTTGTCTGAAAAAACGCGTTTATTTCGGGCTGAAAAACACGTTTTGAAAAGTGTGATGTTACTGCCCCATAACTTACATGGGGTTGACCAAACTTGCAGAAACATGTTTATTTCTGCTGAAAAACACGTTTTGACACTTTCTGTACACTGGGGTTAAGGGCTGAGTGTGTGGGCTCTTCTGAGCCTTGCTGTTACAAGGAGATTCAGTTGTCTGAAAAAACGCGTTTATTTCGGTCTGAAAAACACGTTTTGAAAAGTGTGATGTTACTGCCCCATAACTTACATGGGGTTGACCAAACTTGCAGAAACATGTTTATTTCTGCTGAAAAACACGTTTTGACACTTTCTGTACACTGGGGTTAAGGGCTGAGTGTGTGGGCTCTTCTTAGCCTTGCTGTTACAAGGAGATTCAGTTGTCTGAAAAAACGCGTTTATTTCGGGCTGAAAAACACGTTTTGAAAAGTGTGATGTTTCTGGCCCATAACTTACATGGGGTTGACCAAACTTGCAGAAACATGTTTATTTCTGCTGAAAAACACGTTTTGACACTTTCTGTACACTGGGGTTAAGGGCTGAGTGTGTGGGCTCTTCTGAGCCTTGCTGTTACAAGGAGATTCAGTTGTCTGAAAAAACGCGTTTATTTCGGGCTGAAAAACACGTTTTGAAAAGTGTGATGTTACTGCCCCATAACTTACATGGGGTTGACCAAACTTGCAGAAACATGTTTATTTCTGCTAAAAAACACGTTTTTACCCTTTCTGCAAACTGGGGTTAAGGGCTGAGTGTGTGGGCACTTCTGAGCCTTGCTGTTACAAGTAGATTCAGTTGCCTGAAAAAACGCGTTTATTTCGGGCTGAAAAACACGTTTTGAAAAGTGTCATGTTACTGCCCCATAACTTACATGGGGTTGACCAAACTTGCAGAAACATGTTTATTTCTGCTGAAAAACACGTTTTGACACTTTCTGTACACTGGGGTTAAGGGCTGAGTGTGTGGGCTCTTCTGAGCCTTGCTGTTACAAGGAGATTCAGTTGTCTGAAAAAACGCGTTTATTTCGGGCTGAAAAACACGTTTTGAAAAGTGTGATGTTACTGCCCCATAACTTACATGGGGTTGACCAAACTTGCAGAAACATGTTTATTTCTGCTGAAAAACACGTTTTGACACTTTCTGTACACTGGGGTTAAAGGCTGAGTGTGTGGGCTCTTCTGAGCCTTGCTGTTACAAGGAGATTCAGTTGTCTGAAAAAACGTGTTTATTTCGGGCTGAAAAACACGTTTTGAAAAGTGTGATGTTACTGCCCCATAACTTACATGGGGTTGACCAAACTTGCAGAAACATGTTTATTTCTGCTGAAAAACACGTTTTGACACTTTCTGTACACTGGGGTTAAGGGCTGAGTGTGTGGGCTCTTCTGAGCCTTGCTGTTACAAGGAGATTCAGTTGTCTGAAAAAACGTGTTTATTTCGGGCTGAAAAACACGTTTTGAAAAGTGTGATGTTACTGCCCCATAACTTACATGGGGTTGACCAAACTTGCAGAAACATGTTTATTTCTGCTGAAAAACACGTTTTGACACTTTCTGTACACTGGGGTTAAGGGCTGAGTGTGTGGGCTCTTCTGAGCCTTGCTGTTACAAGGAGATTCAGTTGTCTGAAAAAACGCGTTTATTTCGGGCTGAAAAACACGTTTTGAAAAGTGTGATGTTACTGCCCCATAACTTACATGGGGTTGACCAAACTTGCAGAAACATGTTTATTTCTGCTGAAAAACACGTTTTGACACTTTCTGTACACTGGGGTTAAGGGCTGAGTGTGTGGGCTCTTCTTAGCCTTGCTGTTACAAGGAGATTCAGTTGACTGAAAAAACGCGTTTATTTCGGGCTAAAAAACACGTTTTGAAAAGTGTCATGTTACTGCCCCATAACTTACATGGGGTTGACCAAACTTGCAGAAACATGTTTATTTCTGCTGAAAAACACGTTTTGACACTTTCTGTACACTGGGGTTAAGGGCTGTGTGTGTGGGCTCTTCTTAGCCTTGCTGTTACAAGGAGATTCAGTTGTCTGAAAAAACGCGTTTATTTCGGGCTGAAAAACACGTTTTGAAAAGTGTGATGTTACTGCCCCATAACTTACATGGGGTTGACCAAACTTGCAGAAACATGTTTATTTCTGCTGAAAAACACTTTTTGACACTTTCTGTACACTGGGGTTAAGGGCTGAGTGTGTGGGGTCTTCTGAGCCTTGCTGTTACAAGGAGATTCAGTTGTCTGAAAAAACGCGTTTATTTCGGGCTGAAAAACACGTTTTGAAAAGTGTGATGTTACTGCCCCATAACTTACATGGGGTTGACCAAACTTGCAGAAACATGTTTATTTCTGCTGAAAAACACGTTTTGACACTTTCTGTATACTGGGGTTAAGGGCTGAGTGTGTGGGCTCTTCTGAGCCTTGCTGTTACAAGGAGATTCAGTTGTCTGAAAAAACGCGTTTATTTCGGGCTGAAAAACACGTTTTGAAAAGTGTGATGTTACTGCCCCATAACTTACATGGGGTTGACCAAACTTGCAGAAACATGTTTATTTCTGCTGAAAAACACGTTTTGACACTTTCTGTACACTGGGGTTAAGGGCTGAGTGTGTGGGCTCTTCTGAGCCTTGCTGTTACAAGGAGATTCAGTTGTCTGAAAAAACGTGTTTATTTCGGGCTGAAAAACACGTTTTGAAAAGTGTGATGTTACTGCCCCATAACTTACATGGGGTTGACCAAACTTGCAGAAACATGTTTATTTCTGCTGAAAAACACGTTTTGACACTTTCTGTACACTGGGGTTAAGGGCTGAGTGTGTGGGCTCTTCTGAGCCTTGCTGTTACAAGGAGATTCAGTTGTCTGAAAAAACGTGTTTATTTCGGGCTGAAAAACACGTTTTGAAAAGTGTGATGTTACTGCCCCATAACTTACATGGGGTTGACCAAACTTGCAGAAACATGTTTATTTCTGCTGAAAAACACGTTTTGACACTTTCTGTACACTGGGGTTAAGGGCTGAGTGTGTGGGCTCTTCTGAGCCTTGCTGTTACAAGGAGATTCAGTTGTCTGAAAAAACGCGTTTATTTCGGGCTGAAAAACACGTTTTGAAAAGTGTGATGTTACTGCCCCATAACTTACATGGGGTTGACCAAACTTGCAGAAACATGTTTATTTCTGCTGAAAAACACGTTTTGACACTTTCTGTACACTGGGGTTAAGGGCTGAGTGTGTGGGCTCTTCTTAGCCTTGCTGTTACAAGGAGATTCAGTTGACTGAAAAAACGCGTTTATTTCGGGCTAAAAAACACGTTTTGAAAAGTGTCATGTTACTGCCCCATAACTTACATGGGGTTGACCAAACTTGCAGAAACATGTTTATTTCTGCTGAAAAACACGTTTTGACACTTTCTGTACACTGGGGTTAAGGGCTGTGTGTGTGGGCTCTTCTTAGCCTTGCTGTTACAAGGAGATTCAGTTGTCTGAAAAAACGCGTTTATTTCGGGCTGAAAAACACGTTTTGAAAAGTGTGATGTTACTGCCCCATAACTTACATGGGGTTGACCAAACTTGCAGAAACATGTTTATTTCTGCTAAAAAACACGTTTTGACCCTTTCTGCACACTGGGGTTAAGGGCTGAGTGTGTGGGCACTTCTGAGCCTTGCTGTTACAAGGAGATTCAGTTGTCTGAAAAAACGCGTTTATTTCGGGCTGAAAAACACGTTTTGAAAAGTGTGATGTTACTGCCCCATAACTTACATGGGGTTGACCAAACTTGCAGAAACATGTTTATTTCTGCTGAAAAACACGTTTTGACACTTTCTGTACACTGGGGTTAAGGGCTGAGTGTGTGGGCTCTTCTGAGCCTTGCTGTTACAAGGAGATTCAGTTGTCTGAAAAAACGCGTTTATTTCGGGCTGAAAAACACGTTTTGAAAAGTGTGATGTTACTGCCCCATAACTTACATGGGGTTGACCAAACTTGCAGAAACATGTTTATTTCTGCTGAAAAACACGTTTTGACACTTTCTGTACACTGGGGTTAAGGGCTGAGTGTGTGGGCTCTTCTTAGCCTTGCTGTTACAAGGAGATTCAGTTGACTGAAAAAACGCGTTTATTTCGGGCTAAAAAACACGTTTTGAAAAGTGTCATGTTACTGCCCCATAACTTACATGGGGTTGACCAAACTTGCAGAAACATGTTTATTTCTGCTGAAAAACACGTTTTGACACTTTCTGTACACTGGGGTTAAGGGCTGAGTGTGTGGGCTCTTCTGAGCCTTGCTGTTACAAGGAGATTCAGTTGTCTGAAAAAACGCGTTTATTTCGGGCTGAAAAACACGTTTTGAAAAGTGTGATGTTACTGCCCCATAACTTACATGGGGTTGACCAAACTTGCAGAAACATGTTTATTTCTGCTAAAAAACACGTTTTTACCCTTTCTGCACACTGGGGTTAAGGGCTGAGTGTGTGGGCACTTCTGAGCCTTGCTGTTACAAGTAGATTCAGTTGCCTGAAAAAACGCGTTTATTTCGGGCTGAAAAACACGTTTTGAAAAGTGTCATGTTACTGCCCCATAACTTACATGGGGTTGACCAAACTTGCAGAAACATGTTTATTTCTGCTGAAAAACACGTTTTGACACTTTCTGTACACTGGGGTTAAGGGCTGAGTGTGTGGGCTCTTGTGAGCCTTGCTGTTACAAGGAGATTCAGTTGTCTTAAAAAACGCGTTTATTTCGGGCTGAAAAACACGTTTTGAAAAGGTGATGTTACTGCCCCATAACTTACATGGGGTTGACCAAACTTGCAGAAACATGTTTATTTCTGCTGAAAAACACGTTTTGACACTTTCTGTACACTGGGGTTAAGGGCTGAGTGTGTGGGCTCTTGTGAGCCTTGCTGTTACAAGGAGATTCAGTTGTCTTAAAAAACGCGTTTATTTCGGGCTGAAAAACACGTTTTGAAAAGTGTGATGTTACTGCCCCATAACTTACATGGGGTTGACCAAACTTGCAGAAACATGTTTATTTCTGCTGAAAAACACGTTTTGACACTTTCTGTACACTGGGGTTAAGGGCTGAGTGTGTGGGCTCTTCTGAGCCTTGCTGTTACAAGGAGATTCAGTTGTCTGAAAAAACGCGTTTATTTCGGGCTGAAAAACACGTTTTGAAAAGTGTGATGTTACTGCCCCATAACTTACATGGGGTTGACCAAACTTGCAGAAACATGTTTATTTCTGCTGAAAAACACGTTTTGACACTTTCTGTACACTGGGGTTAAGGGCTGAGTGTGTGGGCTCTTCTGAGCCTTGCTGTTACAAGGAGATTCAGTTGTCTGAAAAAACGCGTTTATTTCGGGCTGAAAAACACGTTTTGAAAAGTGTGATGTTACTGCCCCATAACTTACATGGGGTTGACCAAACTTGCAGAAACATGTTTATTTCTGCTGAAAAACACGTTTTGACACTTTCTGTACACTGGGGTTAAGGGCTGAGTGTGTGGGCTCTTCTTAGCCTTGCTGTTACAAGGAGATTCAGTTGTCTGAAAAAACGCGTTTATTTCGGGCTGAAAAACACGTTTTGAAAAGTGTGATGTTTCTGGCCCATAACTTACATGGGGTTGACCAAACTTGCAGAAACATGTTTATTTCTGCTGAAAAACACGTTTTGACACTTTCTGTACACTGGGGTTAAGGGCTGAGTGTGTGGGCTCTTCTGAGCCTTGCTGTTACAAGGAGATTCAGTTGTCTGAAAAAACGCGTTTATTTCGGGCTGAAAAACACGTTTTGAAAAGTGTGATGTTACTGCCCCATAACTTACATGGGGTTGACCAAACTTGCAGAAACATGTTTATTTCTGCTAAAAAACACGTTTTTACCCTTTCTGCACACTGGGGTTAAGGGCTGAGTGTGTGGGCACTTCTGAGCCTTGCTGTTACAAGTAGATTCAGTTGCCTGAAAAAACGCGTTTATTTCGGGCTGAAAAACACGTTTTGAAAAGTGTCATGTTACTGCCCCATAACTTACATGGGGTTGACCAAACTTGCAGAAACATGTTTATTTCTGCTGAAAAACACGTTTTGACACTTTCTGTACACTGGGGTTAAGGGCTGAGTGTGTGGGCTCTTGTGAGCCTTGCTGTTACAAGGAGATTCAGTTGTCTTAAAAAACGCGTTTATTTCGGGCTGAAAAACACGTTTTGAAAAGGTGATGTTACTGCCCCATAACTTACATGGGGTTGACCAAACTTGCAGAAACATGTTTATTTCTGCTGAAAAACACGTTTTGACACTTTCTGTACACTGGGGTTAAGGGCTGTGTGTGTGGGCTCTTCTTAGCCTTGCTGTTACAAGGAGATTCAGTTGTCTGAAAAAACGCGTTTATTTCGGGCTGAAAAACACGTTTTGAAAAGTGTGATGTTACTGCCCCATAACTTACATGGGGTTGACCAAACTTGCAGAAACATGTTTATTTCTGCTGAAAAACACGTTTTGACAATTTCTGTACACTGGGGTTAAGGGCTGAGTGTGTGGGCTCTTGTGAGCCTTGCTGTTACAAGGAGATTCAGTTGTCTGAAAAAACGCGTTTATTTCGGGCTGAAAAACACGTTTTGAAAAGTGTGATGTTACTGCCCCATAACTTACATGGGGTTGACCAAACTTGCAGAAACATGTTTATTTCTGCTGAAAAACACGTTTTGACACTTTCTGTACACTGGGGTTAAAGGCTGAGTGTGTGGGCTCTTCTGAGCCTTGCTGTTACAAGGAGATTCAGTTGTCTGAAAAAACGCGTTTATTTCGGGCTGAAAAACACGTTTTGAAAAGTGTGATGTTACTGCCCCATAACTTACATGGGGTTGACCAAACTTGCAGAAACATGTTTATTTCTGCTGAAAAACACGTTTTGACACTTTCTGTACACTGGGGTTAAAGGCTGAGTGTGTGGGCTCTTCTGAGCCTTGCTGTTACAAGGAGATTCAGTTGTCTGAAAAAACGCGTTTATTTCGGGCTGAAAAACATGTTTTGAAAAGTGTGATGTTACTGCCCCATAACTTACATGGGGTTGACCAAACTTGCAGAAACATGTTTATTTCTGCTAAAAAACACGTTTTGACCCTTTCTGCACACTGGGGTTAAGGGCTGAGTGTGTGGGCACTTCTGAGCCTTGCTGTTACAAGGAGATTCAGTTGTCTGAAAAAACGCGTTTATTTCGGGCTGAAAAACACGTTTTGAAAAGTGTGATGTTACTGCCCCATAACTTACATGGGGTTGACCAAACTTGCAGAAACATGTTTATTTCTGCTGAAAAACACGTTTTGACACTTTCTGTACACTGGGGTTAAGGGCTGAGTGTGTGGGCTCTTCTGAGCCTTGCTGTTACAAGGAGATTCAGTTGTCTGAAAAAACGCGTTTATTTCGGGCTGAAAAACACGTTTTGAAAAGTGTGATGTTACTGCCCCATAACTTACATGGGGTTGACCAAACTTGCAGAAACATGTTTATTTCTGCTAAAAAACACGTTTTGACACTTTCTGTACACTGGGGTTAAGGGCTGAGTGTGTGGGCTCTTCTTAGCCTTGCTGTTACAAGGAGATTCAGTTGACTGAAAAAACGCGTTTATTTCGGGCTAAAAAACACGTTTTGAAAAGTGTCATGTTACTGCCCCATAACTTACATGGGGTTGACCAAACTTGCAGAAACATGTTTATTTCTGCTGAAAAACACGTTTTGACACTTTCTGTACACTGGGGTTAAGGGCTGTGTGTGTGGGCTCTTCTTAGCCTTGCTGTTACAAGGAGATTCAGTTGTCTGAAAAAACGCGTTTATTTCGGGCTGAAAAACACGTTTTGAAAAGTGTGATGTTACTGCCCCATAACTTACATGGGGTTGACCAAACTTGCAGAAACATGTTTATTTCTGCTGAAAAACACTTTTTGACACTTTCTGTACACTGGGGTTAAGGGCTGAGTGTGTGGGGTCTTCTGAGCCTTGCTGTTACAAGGAGATTCAGTTGTCTGAAAAAACGCGTTTATTTCGGGCTGAAAAACACGTTTTGAAAAGTGTGATGTTACTGCCCCATAACTTACATGGGGTTGACCAAACTTGCAGAAACATGTTTATTTCTGCTGAAAAACACGTTTTGACACTTTCTGTATACTGGGGTTAAGGGCTGAGTGTGTGGGCTCTTCTGAGCCTTGCTGTTACAAGGAGATTCAGTTGTCTGAAAAAACGCGTTTATTTCGGGCTGAAAAACACGTTTTGAAAAGTGTGATGTTACTGCCCCATAACTTACATGGGGTTGACCAAACTTGCAGAAACATGTTTATTTCTGCTGAAAAACACGTTTTGACACTTTCTGTACACTGGGGTTAAGGGCTGAGTGTGTGGGCTCTTCTGAGCCTTGCTGTTACAAGGAGATTCAGTTGTCTGAAAAAACGTGTTTATTTCGGGCTGAAAAACACGTTTTGAAAAGTGTGATGTTACTGCCCCATAACTTACATGGGGTTGACCAAACTTGCAGAAACATGTTTATTTCTGCTGAAAAACACGTTTTGACACTTTCTGTACACTGGGGTTAAGGGCTGAGTGTGTGGGCTCTTCTGAGCCTTGCTGTTACAAGGAGATTCAGTTGTCTGAAAAAACGTGTTTATTTCGGGCTGAAAAACACGTTTTGAAAAGTGTGATGTTACTGCCCCATAACTTACATGGGGTTGACCAAACTTGCAGAAACATGTTTATTTCTGCTGAAAAACACGTTTTGACACTTTCTGTACACTGGGGTTAAGGGCTGAGTGTGTGGGCTCTTCTGAGCCTTGCTGTTACAAGGAGATTCAGTTGCCTGAAAAAACGCGTTTATTTCGGGCTGAAAAACACGTTTTGAAAAGTGTGATGTTACTGCCCCATAACTTACATGGGGTTGACCAAACTTGCAGAAACATGTTTATTTCTGCTGAAAAACACGTTTTGACACTTTCTGTACACTGGGGTTAAGGGCTGTGTGTGTGGGCTCTTCTTAGCCTTGCTGTTACAAGGAGATTCAGTTGTCTGAAAAAACGCGTTTATTTCGGGCTGAAAAACACGTTTTGAAAAGTGTGATGTTACTGCCCCATAACTTACATGGGGTTGACCAAACTTGCAGAAACATGTTTATTTCTGCTGAAAAACACTTTTTGACACTTTCTGTACACTGGGGTTAAGGGCTGAGTGTGTGGGGTCTTCTGAGCCTTGCTGTTACAAGGAGATTCAGTTGTCTGAAAAAACGCGTTTATTTCGGGCTGAAAAACACGTTTTGAAAAGTGTGATGTTACTGCCCCATAACTTACATGGGGTTGACCAAACTTGCAGAAACATGTTTATTTCTGCTGAAAAACACGTTTTGACACTTTCTGTATACTGGGGTTAAGGGCTGAGTGTGTGGGCTCTTCTGAGCCTTGCTGTTACAAGGAGATTCAGTTGTCTGAAAAAACGCGTTTATTTCGGGCTGAAAAACACGTTTTGAAAAGTGTGATGTTACTGCCCCATAACTTACATGGGGTTGACCAAACTTGCAGAAACATGTTTATTTCTGCTGAAAAACACGTTTTGACACTTTCTGTACACTGGGGTTAAGGGCTGAGTGTGTGGGCTCTTCTGAGCCTTGCTGTTACAAGGAGATTCAGTTGTCTGAAAAAACGTGTTTATTTCGGGCTGAAAAACACGTTTTGAAAAGTGTGATGTTACTGCCCCATAACTTACATGGGGTTGACCAAACTTGCAGAAACATGTTTATTTCTGCTGAAAAACACGTTTTGACACTTTCTGTACACTGGGGTTAAGGGCTGAGTGTGTGGGCTCTTCTGAGCCTTGCTGTTACAAGGAGATTCAGTTGTCTGAAAAAACGTGTTTATTTCGGGCTGAAAAACACGTTTTGAAAATTGTGATGTTACTGCCCCATAACTTACATGGGGTTGACCAAACTTGCAGAAACATGTTTATTTCTGCTGAAAAACACGTTTTGACACTTTCTGTACACTGGGGTTAAGGGCTGAGTGTGTGGGCTCTTCTGAGCCTTGCTGTTACAAGGAGATTCAGTTGTCTGAAAAAACGCGTTTATTTCGGGCTGAAAAACACGTTTTGAAAAGTGTGATGTTACTGCCCCATAACTTACATGGGGTTGACCAAACTTGCAGAAACATGTTTATTTCTGCTGAAAAACACGTTTTGACACTTTCTGTACACTGGGGTTAAGGGCTGAGTGTGTGGGCTCTTCTTAGCCTTGCTGTTACAAGGAGATTCAGTTGACTGAAAAAACGCGTTTATTTCGGGCTAAAAAACACGTTTTGAAAAGTGTCATGTTACTGCCCCATAACTTACATGGGGTTGACCAAACTTGCAGAAACATGTTTATTTCTGCTGAAAAACACGTTTTGACACTTTCTGTACACTGGGGTTAAGGGCTGTGTGTGTGGGCTCTTCTTAGCCTTGCTGTTACAAGGAGATTCAGTTGTCTGAAAAAACGCGTTTATTTCGGGCTGAAAAACACGTTTTGAAAAGTGTGATGTTACTGCCCCATAACTTACATGGGGTTGACCAAACTTGCAGAAACATGTTTATTTCTGCTAAAAAACACGTTTTGACCCTTTCTGCACACTGGGGTTAAGGGCTGAGTGTGTGGGCACTTCTGAGCCTTGCTGTTACAAGGAGATTCAGTTGTCTGAAAAAACGCGTTTATTTCGGGCTGAAAAACACGTTTTGAAAAGTGTGATGTTACTGCCCCATAACTTACATGGGGTTGACCAAACTTGCAGAAACATGTTTATTTCTGCTGAAAAACACGTTTTGACACTTTCTGTACACTGGGGTTAAGGGCTGAGTGTGTGGGCTCTTCTTAGCCTTGCTGTTACAAGGAGATTCAGTTGACTGAAAAAACGCGTTTATTTCGGGCTAAAAAACACGTTTTGAAAAGTGTCATGTTACTGCCCCATAACTTACATGGGGTTGACCAAACTTGCAGAAACATGTTTATTTCTGCTGAAAAACACGTTTTGACACTTTCTGTACACTGGGGTTAAGGGCTGAGTGTGTGGGCTCTTCTGAGCCTTGCTGTTACAAGGAGATTCAGTTGTCTGAAAAAACGCGTTTATTTCGGGCTGAAAAACACGTTTTGAAAAGTGTGATGTTACTGCCCCATAACTTACATGGGGTTGACCAAACTTGCAGAAACATGTTTATTTCTGCTGAAAAACACGTTTTGACACTTTCTGTACACTGGGGTTAAGGGCTGAGTGTGTGGGCTCTTGTGAGCCTTGCTGTTACAAGGAGATTCAGTTGTCTTAAAAAACGCGTTTATTTCGGGCTGAAAAACACGTTTTGAAAAGGTGATGTTACTGCCCCATAACTTACATGGGGTTGACCAAACTTGCAGAAACATGTTTATTTCTGCTGAAAAACACGTTTTGACACTTTCTGTACACTGGGGTTAAGGGCTGAGTGTGTGGGCTCTTGTGAGCCTTGCTGTTACAAGGAGATTCAGTTGTCTTAAAAAACGCGTTTATTTCGGGCTGAAAAACACGTTTTGAAAAGTGTGATGTTACTGCCCCATAACTTACATGGGGTTGACCAAACTTGCAGAAACATGTTTATTTCTGCTGAAAAACACGTTTTGACACTTTCTGTACACTGGGGTTAAGGGCTGAGTGTGTGGGCTCTTCTGAGCCTTGCTGTTACAAGGAGATTCAGTTGTCTGAAAAAACGCGTTTATTTCGGGCTGAAAAACACGTTTTGAAAAGTGTGATGTTACTGCCCCATAACTTACATGGGGTTGACCAAACTTGCAGAAACATGTTTATTTCTGCTGAAAAACACGTTTTGACACTTTCTGTACACTGGGGTTAAGGGCTGAGTGTGTGGGCTCTTCTGAGCCTTGCTGTTACAAGGAGATTCAGTTGTCTGAAAAAACGCGTTTATTTCGGGCTGAAAAACACGTTTTGAAAAGTGTGATGTTACTGCCCCATAACTTACATGGGGTTGACCAAACTTGCAGAAACATGTTTATTTCTGCTGAAAAACACGTTTTGACACTTTCTGTACACTGGGGTTAAGGGCTGAGTGTGTGGGCTCTTCTTAGCCTTGCTGTTACAAGGAGATTCAGTTGTCTGAAAAAACGCGTTTATTTCGGGCTGAAAAACACGTTTTGAAAAGTGTGATGTTTCTGGCCCATAACTTACATGGGGTTGACCAAACTTGCAGAAACATGTTTATTTCTGCTGAAAAACACGTTTTGACACTTTCTGTACACTGGGGTTAAGGGCTGAGTGTGTGGGCTCTTCTGAGCCTTGCTGTTACAAGGAGATTCAGTTGTCTGAAAAAACGCGTTTATTTCGGGCTGAAAAACACGTTTTGAAAAGTGTGATGTTACTGCCCCATAACTTACATGGGGTTGACCAAACTTGCAGAAACATGTTTATTTCTGCTAAAAAACACGTTTTTACCCTTTCTGCACACTGGGGTTAAGGGCTGAGTGTGTGGGCACTTCTGAGCCTTGCTGTTACAAGTAGATTCAGTTGCCTGAAAAAACGCGTTTATTTCGGGCTGAAAAACACGTTTTGAAAAGTGTCATGTTACTGCCCCATAACTTACATGGGGTTGACCAAACTTGCAGAAACATGTTTATTTCTGCTGAAAAACACGTTTTGACACTTTCTGTACACTGGGGTTAAGGGCTGAGTGTGTGGGCTCTTGTGAGCCTTGCTGTTACAAGGAGATTCAGTTGTTTTAAAAAACGCGTTTATTTCGGGCTGAAAAACACGTTTTGAAAAGGTGATGTTACTGCCCCATAACTTACATGGGGTTGACCAAACTTGCAGAAACATGTTTATTTCTGCTGAAAAACACGTTTTGACACTTTCTGTACACTGGGGTTAAGGGCTGAGTGTGTGGGCTCTTGTGAGCCTTGCTGTTACAAGGAGATTCAGTTGTCTTAAAAAACGCGTTTATTTCGGGCTGAAAAACACGTTTTGAAAAGTGTGATGTTACTGCCCCATAACTTACATGGGGTTGACCAAACTTGCAGAAACATGTTTATTTCTGCTGAAAAACACGTTTTGACACTTTCTGTACACTGGGGTTAAGGGCTGAGTGTGTGGGCTCTTCTGAGCCTTGCTGTTACAAGGAGATTCAGTTGTCTGAAAAAACGCGTTTATTTCGGGCTGAAAAACACGTTTTGAAAAGTGTGATGTTACTGCCCCATAACTTACATGGGGTTGACCAAACTTGCAGAAACATGTTTATTTCTGCTGAAAAACACGTTTTGACACTTTCTGTACACTGGGGTTAAGGGCTGAGTGTGTGGGCTCTTCTTAGCCTTGCTGTTACAAGGAGATTCAGTTGACTGAAAAAACGCGTTTATTTCGGGCTAAAAAACACGTTTTGAAAAGTGTCATATTACTGCCCCATAACTTACATGGGGTTGACCAAACTTGCAGAAACATGTTTATTTCTGCTGAAAAACACGTTTTGACACTTTCTGTACACTGGGGTTAAGGGCTGTGTGTGTGGGCTCTTCTTAGCCTTGCTGTTACAAGGAGATTCAGTTGTCTGAAAAAACGCGTTTATTTCGGGCTGAAAAACACGTTTTGAAAAGTGTGATGTTACTGCCCCATAACTTACATGGGGTTGACCAAACTTGCAGAAACATGTTTATTTCTGCTGAAAAACACGTTTTGACACTTTCTGTACACTGGGGTTAAAGGCTGAGTGTGTGGGCTCTTCTGAGCCTTGCTGTTACAAGGAGATTCAGTTGTCTGAAAAAACGCGTTTATTTCGGGCTGAAAAACACGTTTTGAAAAGTGTGATGTTACTGCCCCATAACTTACATGGGGTTGACCAAACTTGCAGAAACATGTTTATTTCTGCTGAAAAACACGTTTTGACACTTTCTGTACACTGGGGTTAAAGGCTGAGTGTGTGGGCTCTTCTGAGCCTTGCTGTTACAAGGAGATTCAGTTGTCTGAAAAAACGCTTTTATTTCGGGCTGAAAAACATGTTTTGAAAAGTGTGATGTTACTGCCCCATAACTTACATGGGGTTGACCAAACTTGCAGAAACATGTTTATTTCTGCTAAAAAGCACGTTTTGACCCTTTCTGCACACTGGGGTTAAGGGCTGTGTGTGTGGGCTCTTCTTAGCCTTGCTGTTACAAGGAGATTCAGTTGTCTGAAAAAACGCGTTTATTTCGGGCTGAAAAACACGTTTTGAAAAGTGTGATGTTACTGCCCCATAACTTACATGGGGTTGACCAAACTTGCAGAAACATGTTTATTTCTGCTGAAAAACACTTTTTGACACTTTCTGTACACTGGGGTTAAGGGCTGAGTGTGTGGGGTCTTCTGAGCCTTGCTGTTACAAGGAGATTCAGTTGTCTGAAAAAACGCGTTTATTTCGGGCTGAAAAACACGTTTTGAAAAGTGTGATGTTACTGCCCCATAACTTACATGGGGTTGACCAAACTTGCAGAAACATGTTTATTTCTGCTGAAAAACACGTTTTGACACTTTCTGTATACTGGGGTTAAGGGCTGAGTGTGTGGGCTCTTCTGAGCCTTGCTGTTACAAGGAGATTCAGTTGTCTGAAAAAACGCGTTTATTTCGGGCTGAAAAACACGTTTTGAAAAGTGTGATGTTACTGCCCCATAACTTACATGGGGTTGACCAAACTTGCAGAAACATGTTTATTTCTGCTGAAAAACACGTTTTGACACTTTCTGTACACTGGGGTTAAGGGCTGAGTGTGTGGGCTCTTCTGAGCCTTGCTGTTACAAGGAGATTCAGTTGTCTGAAAAAACGTGTTTATTTCGGGCTGAAAAACACGTTTTGAAAAGTGTGATGTTACTGCCCCATAACTTACATGGGGTTGACCAAACTTGCAGAAACATGTTTATTTCTGCTGAAAAACACGTTTTGACACTTTCTGTACACTGGGGTTAAGGGCTGAGTGTGTGGGCTCTTCTGAGCCTTGCTGTTACAAGGAGATTCAGTTGTCTGAAAAAACGTGTTTATTTCGGGCTGAAAAACACGTTTTGAAAAGTGTGATGTTACTGCCCCATAACTTACATGGGGTTGACCAAACTTGCAGAAACATGTTTATTTCTGCTGAAAAACACGTTTTGACACTTTCTGTACACTGGGGTTAAGGGCTGAGTGTGTGGGCTCTTCTGAGCCTTGCTGTTACAAGGAGATTCAGTTGTCTGAAAAAACGCGTTTATTTCGGGCTGAAAAACACGTTTTGAAAAGTGTGATGTTACTGCCCCATAACTTACATGGGGTTGACCAAACTTGCAGAAACATGTTTATTTCTGCTGAAAAACACGTTTTGACACTTTCTGTACACTGGGGTTAAGGGCTGAGTGTGTGGGCTCTTCTGAGCCTTGCTGTTACAAGGAGATTCAGTTGTCTGAAAAAACGCGTTTATTTCGGGCTGAAAAACACGTTTTGAAAAGTGTGATGTTACTGCCCCATAACTTACATGGGGTTGACCAAACTTGCAGAAACATGTTTATTTCTGCTGAAAAACACGTTTTGACACTTTCTGTACACTGGGGTTAAGGGCTGAGTGTGTGGGCTCTTCTTAGCCTTGCTGTTACAAGGAGATTCAGTTGACTGAAAAAACGCGTTTATTTTGGGCTAAAAAACACGTTTTGAAAAGTGTCATGTTACTGCCCCATAACTTACATGGGGTTGACCAAACTTGCAGAAACATGTTTATTTCTGCTGAAAAACACGTTTTGACACTTTCTGTACACTGGGGTTAAGGGCTGTGTGTGTGGGCTCTTCTTAGCCTTGCTGTTACAAGGAGATTCAGTTGTCTGAAAAAACGCGTTTATTTCGGGCTGAAAAACACGTTTTGAAAAGTGTGATGTTACTGCCCCATAACTTACATGGGGTTGACCAAACTTGCAGAAACATGTTTATTTCTGCTGAAAAACACTTTTTGACACTTTCTGTACACTGGGGTTAAGGGCTGAGTGTGTGGGGTCTTCTGAGCCTTGCTGTTACAAGGAGATTCAGTTGTCTGAAAAAACGCGTTTATTTCGGGCTGAAAAACACGTTTTGAAAAGTGTGATGTTACTGCCCCATAACTTACATGGGGTTGACCAAACTTGCAGAAACATGTTTATTTCTGCTGAAAAACACGTTTTGACACTTTCTGTATACTGGGGTTAAGGGCTGAGTGTGTGGGCTCTTCTGAGCCTTGCTGTTACAAGGAGATTCAGTTGTCTGAAAAAACGCGTTTATTTCGGGCTGAAAAACACGTTTTGAAAAGTGTGATGTTACTGCCCCATAACTTACATGGGGTTGACCAAACTTGCAGAAACATGTTTATTTCTGCTGAAAAACACGTTTTGACACTTTCTGTACACTGGGGTTAAGGGCTGAGTGTGTGGGCTCTTCTGAGCCTTGCTGTTACAAGGAGATTCAGTTGTCTGAAAAAACGTGTTTATTTCGGGCTGAAAAACACGTTTTGAAAAGTGTGATGTTACTGCCCCATAACTTACATGGGGTTGACCAAACTTGCAGAAACATGTTTATTTCTGCTGAAAAACACGTTTTGACACTTTCTGTACACTGGGGTTAAGGGCTGAGTGTGTGGGCTCTTCTGAGCCTTGCTGTTACAAGGAGATTCAGTTGTCTGAAAAAACGTGTTTATTTCGGGCTGAAAAACACGTTTTGAAAAGTGTGATGTTACTGCCCCATAACTTACATGGGGTTGACCAAACTTGCAGAAACATGTTTATTTCTGCTGAAAAACACGTTTTGACACTTTCTGTACACTGGGGTTAAGGGCTGAGTGTGTGGGCTCTTCTGAGCCTTGCTGTTACAAGGAGATTCAGTTGTCTGAAAAAACGCGTTTATTTCGGGCTGAAAAACACGTTTTGAAAAGTGTGATGTTACTGCCCCATAACTTACATGGGGTTGACCAAACTTGCAGAAACATGTTTATTTCTGCTGAAAAACACGTTTTGACACTTTCTGTACACTGGGGTTAAGGGCTGAGTGTGTGGGCTCTTCTTAGCCTTGCTGTTACAAGGAGATTCAGTTGACAGAAAAAACGCGTTTATTTCGGGCTAAAAAACACGTTTTGAAAAGTGTCATGTTACTGCCCCATAACTTACATGGGGTTGACCAAACTTGCAGAAACATGTTTATTTCTGCTGAAAAACACGTTTTGACACTTTCTGTACACTGGGGTTAAGGGCTGTGTGTGTGGGCTCTTCTTAGCCTTGCTGTTACAAGGAGATTCAGTTGTCTGAAAAAACGCGTTTATTTCGGGCTGAAAAACACGTTTTGAAAAGTGTGATGTTACTGCCCCATAACTTACATGGGGTTGACCAAACTTGCAGAAACATGTTTATTTCTGCTGAAAAACACTTTTTGACACTTTCTGTACACTGGGGTTAAGGGCTGAGTGTGTGGGCTCTTCTGAGCCTTGCTGTTACAAGGAGATTCAGTTGTCTGAAAAAACGCGTTTATTTCGGGCTGAAAAACACGTTTTGAAAAGTGTGATGTTACTGCCCCATAACTTACATGGGGTTGACCAAACTTGCAGAAACATGTTTATTTCTGCTGAAAAACACGTTTTGACACTTTCTGTACACTGGGGTTAAGGGCTGAGTGTGTGGGCTCTTCTGAGCCTTGCTGTTACAAGGAGATTCAGTTGTCTGAAAAAACGCGTTTATTTCGGGCTGAAAAACACGTTTTGAAAAGTGTGATGTTACTGCCCCATAACTTACATGGGGTTGACCAAACTTGCAGAAACATGTTTATTTCTGCTGAAAAACACGTTTTGACACTTTCTGTACACTGGGGTTAAGGGCTGAGTGTGTGGGCTCTTCTGAGCCTTGCTGTTACAAGGAGATTCAGTTGTTTGAAAAAACGCGTTTATTTCGGGCTGAAAAACACGTTTTGAAAAGTGTCATGTTACTGCCCCATAACTTACATGGGGTTGACCAAACTTGCAGAAACATGTTTATTTCTGCTGAAAAACACGTTTTGACACTTTCTGTACACTGGGGTTAAGGGCTGAGTGTGTGGGCTCTTCTGAGCCTTGCTGTGACATGGAGATTCAGTTGTCTGAAAAAACGCGTTTATTTCGGGCTGAAAAACACGTTTTGAAAAGTGTGATGTTACTACCCCATAACTTACATGGGGTTGACCAAACTTGCAGAAACATGTTTATTTCTGCTAAAAAACACGTTTTGACCCTTTCTGCACACTGGGGTTAAGGGCTGAGTGTGTGGGCACTTCTGAGCCTTGCTGTTTCAAGTAGATTCAGTTGCCTGAAAAAACGCGTTTATTTCGGGCTGAAAAACACGTTTTGAAAAGTGTGATGTTACTGCCCCATAACTTACATGGGGTTGACCAAACTTGCAGAAACATGTTTATTTCTGCTGAAAAACACGTTTTGACACTTTCTGTACACTGGGGTTAAGGGCTGAGTGTGTGGGCTCTTGTGAGCCTTGCTGTTACAAGTAGATTCAGTTGCCTGAAAAAACGCGTTTATTTCGGGCTGAAAAACACGTTTTGAAAAGTATGATGTTACTGCCCCATAACTTACATGGGGTTGACCAAACTTGCAGAAACATGTTTATTTCTGCTGAAAAACACGTTTTGACACTTTCTGTACACTGGGGTTAAGGGCTGAGTGTGTGGGCTCTTGTGAGCCTTGCTGTTACAAGGAGATTCAGTTGTCTGAAAAAACGCGTTTATTTCGGGCTGAAAAACACGTTTTGAAAAGTGTGATGTTACTGCCCCATAACTTACATGGGGTTGACCAAACTTGCAGAAACATGTTTATTTCTGCAGAAAACACGTTTTGACACTTTCTGTACACTGGGGTTAAGGGCTGAGTGTGTGGGCTCTTCTGAGCCTTGCTGTTACAAGGAGATTCAGTTGTCTGAAAAAACGCGTTTATTTCGGGCTGAAAAACAAGTTTTGAAAAGTGTGATGTTACTGCCCCATAACTTACATGGGGTTGACCAAACTTGCAGAAACATGTTTATTTCTGCTGAAAAACACGTTTTGACACTTTCTGTACACTGGGGTTAAAGGCTGAGTGTGTGGGCTCTTCTGAGCCTTGCTGTTACAAGGAGATTCAGTTGTCTGAAAAAACGCGTTTATTTCGGGCTGAAAAACACGTTTTGAAAAGTGTGATGTTACTGCCCCGTAACTTACATGGGGTTGACCAAACTTGCAGAAACATGTTTATTTCTGCTGAAAAACACGTTTTGACACTTTCTGTACACTGGGGTTAAAGGCTGAGTGTGTGGGCTCTTCTGAGCCTTGCTGTTACAAGGAGATTCAGTTGTCTGAAAAAACGCGTTTATTTCGGGCTGAAAAACATGTTTTGAAAAGTGTGATGTTACTGCCCCATAACTTACATGGGGTTGACCAAACTTGCAGAAACATGTTTATTTCTGCTGAAAAACACGTTTTGACACTTTCTGTACACTGGGGTTAAGGGCTGAGTGTGTGGGCTCTTCTGAGCCTTGCTGTTACAAGGAGATTCAGTTGTCTTAAAAAACGCGTTTATTTCGGGCTGAAAAACACGTTTTGAAAAGGTGATGTTACTGCCCCATAACTTACATGGGGTTGACCAAACTTGCAGAAACATGTTTATTTCTGCTGAAAAACACGTTTTGACACTTTCTGTACACTGGGGTTAAGGGCTGAGTGTGTGGGCTCTTGTGAGCCTTGCTGTTACAAGGAGATTCAGTTGTCTTAAAAAACGCGTTTATTTCGGGCTGAAAAACACGTTTTGAAAAGGTGATGTTACTGCCCCATAACTTACATGGGGTTGACCAAACTTGCAGAAACATGTTTATTTCTGCTGAAAAACACGTTTTGACACTTTCTGTACACTGGGGTTAAGGGCTGAGTGTGTGGGCTCTTCTGAGCCTTGCTGTTACAAGGAGATTCAGTTGTCTGAAAAAACGCGTTTATTTCGGGCTGAAAAACACGTTTTGAAAAGTGTGATGTTACTGCCCCATAACTTACATGGGGTTGACCAAACTTGCAGAAACATGTTTATTTCTGCTGAAAAACACGTTTTAACACTTTCTGTACACTGGGGTTAAGGGCTGAGTGTGTGGGCTCTTCTGAGCCTTGCTGTTACAAGGAGATTCAGTTGTCTGAAAAAACGCGTTTATTTCGGGCTGAAAAACACGTTTTGAAAAGTGTGATGTTACTGCCCCATAACTTACATGGGGTTGACCAAACTTGCAGAAACATGTTTATTTCTGCTGAAAAACACGTTTTGACACTTTCTGTACACTGGGGTTAAGGGCTGAGTGTGTGGGCTCTTCTTAGCCTTGCTGTTACAAGGAGATTCAGTTGTCTGAAAAAACGCGTTTATTTCGGGCTGAAAAACACGTTTTGAAAAGTGTGATGTTTCTGGCCCATAACTTACATGGGGTTGACCAAACTTGCAGAAACATGTTTATTTCTGCTGAAAAACACGTTTTGACACTTTCTGTACACTGGGGTTAAGGGCTGAGTGTGTGGGCTCTTCTGAGCCTTGCTGTTACAAGGAGATTCAGTTGTCTGAAAAAACGCGTTTATTTCGGGCTGAAAAACACGTTTTGAAAAGTGTGATGTTACTGCCCCATAACTTACATGGGGTTGACCAAACTTGCAGAAACATGTTTATTTCTGCTAAAAAACACGTTTTTACCCTTTCTGCACACTGGGGTTAAGGGCTGAGTGTGTGGGCACTTCTGAGCCTTGCTGTTACAAGTAGATTCAGTTGCCTGAAAAAACGCGTTTATTTCGGGCTGAAAAACACGTTTTGAAAAGTGTCATGTTACTGCCCCATAACTTACATGGGGTTGACCAAACTTGCAGAAACATGTTTATTTCTGCTGAAAAACACGTTTTGACACTTTCTGTACACTGGGGTTAAGGGCTGAGTGTGTGGGCTCTTGTGAGCCTTGCTGTTACAAGGAGATTCAGTTGTCTTAAAAAACGCGTTTATTTCGGGCTGAAAAACACGTTTTGAAAAGGTGATGTTACTGCCCCATAACTTACATGGGGTTGACCAAACTTGCAGAAACATGTTTATTTCTGCTGAAAAACACGTTTTGACACTTTCTGTACACTGGGGTTAAGGGCTGAGTGTGTGGGCTCTTGTGAGCCTTGCTGTTACAAGGAGATTCAGTTGTCTTAAAAAACGCGTTTATTTCGGGCTGAAAAACACGTTTTGAAAAGTGTGATGTTACTGCCCCATAACTTACATGGGGTTGACCAAACTTGCAGAAACATGTTTATTTCTGCTGAAAAACACGTTTTGACACTTTCTGTACACTGGGGTTAAGGGCTGAGTGTGTGGGCTCTTCTTAGCCTTGCTGTTACAAGGAGATTCAGTTGACTGAAAAAACGCGTTTATTTCGGGCTAAAAAACACGTTTTGAAAAGTGTCATGTTACTGCCCCATAACTTACATGTGGTTGACCAAACTTGCAGAAACATGTTTATTTCTGCTGAAAAACACGTTTTGACAATTTCTGTACACTGGGGTTAAGGGCTGAGTGTGTGGGCTCTTGTGAGCCTTGCTGTTACAAGGAGATTCAGTTGTCTGAAAAAACGCGTTTATTTCGGGCTGAAAAACACGTTTTGAAAAGTGTGATGTTACTGCCCCATAACTTACATGGGGTTGACCAAACTTGCAGAAACATGTTTATTTCTGCTGAAAAACACGTTTTGACACTTTCTGTACACTGGGGTTAAAGGCTGAGTGTGTGGGCTCTTCTGAGCCTTGCTGTTACAAGGAGATTCAGTTGTCTGAAAAAACGCGTTTATTTCGGGCTGAAAAACACGTTTTGAAAAGTGTGATGTTACTGCCCCATAACTTACATGGGGTTGACCAAACTTGCAGAAACATGTTTATTTCTGCTGAAAAACACGTTTTGACACTTTCTGTACACTGGGGTTAAAGGCTGAGTGTGTGGGCTCTTCTGAGCCTTGCTGTTACAAGGAGATTCAGTTGTCTGAAAAAACGCGTTTATTTCGGGCTGAAAAACATGTTTTGAAAAGTGTGATGTTACTGCCCCATAACTTACATGGGGTTGACCAAACTTGCAGAAACATGTTTATTTCTGCTAAAAAACACGTTTTGACCCTTTCTGCACACTGGGGTTAAGGGCTGAGTGTGTGGGCACTTCTGAGCCTTGCTGTTACAAGGAGATTCAGTTGTCTGAAAAATCGCGTTTATTTCGGGCTGAAAAACACGTTTTGAAAAGTGTGATGTTACTGCCCCATAACTTACATGGGGTTGACCAAACTTGCAGAAACATGTTTATTTCTGCTGAAAAACACGTTTTGACACTTTCTGTATACTGGGGTTAAGGGCTGAGTGTGTGGGCTCTTCTGAGCCTTGCTGTTACAAGGAGATTCAGTTGTCTGAAAAAACGCGTTTATTTCGGGCTGAAAAACACGTTTTGAAAAGTGTGATGTTACTGCCCCATAACTTACATGGGGTTGACCAAACTTGCAGAAACATGTTTATTTCTGCTGAAAAACACGTTTTGACACTTTCTGTACACTGGGGTTAAGGGCTGAGTGTGTGGGCTCTTCTGAGCCTTGCTGTTACAAGGAGATTCAGTTGTCTGAAAAAACGCGTTTATTTCGGGCTGAAAAACACGTTTTGAAAAGTGTGATGTTACTGCCCCATAACTTACATGGGGTTGACCAAACTTGCAGAAACATGTTTATTTCTGCTGAAAAACACGTTTTGACACTTTCTGTACACTGGGGTTAAGGGCTGAGTGTGTGGGCTCTTCTGAGCCTTGCTGTTACAAGGAGATTCAGTTGTCTGAAAAAACGCGTTTATTTCGGGCTGAAAAACACGTTTTGAAAAGTGTGATGTTACTGCCCCATAACTTACATGGGGTTGACCAAACTTGCAGAAACATGTTTATTTCTGCTGAAAAACACGTTTTGACACTTTCTGTACACTGGGGTTAAGGGCTGAGTGTGTGGGCTCTTCTGAGCCTTGCTGTTACAAGGAGATTCAGTTGTTTGAAAAAACGCGTTTATTTCGGGCTGAAAAACACGTTTTGAAAAGTGTGATGTTACTGCCCCATAACTTACATGGGGTTGACCAAACTTGCAGAAACATGTTTATTTCTGCTGAAAAACACGTTTTGACACTTTCTGTACACTGGGGTTAAGGGCTGAGTGTGTGGGCTCTTCTGAGCCTTGCTGTGACATGGAGATTCAGTTGTCTGAAAAAACGCGTTTATTTCGGGCTGAAAAACACGTTTTGAAAAGTGTGATGTTACTGCCCCATAACTTACATGGGGTTGACCAAACTTGCAGAAACATGTTTATTTCTGCTGAAAAACACGTTTTGACACTTTCTGTACACTGGGGTTAAGGGCTGAGTGTGTGGGCTCTTGTGAGCCTTGCTGTTACAAGGAGATTCAGTTGTCTGAAAAAACGCGTTTATTTCGGGCTGAAAAACACGTTTTGAAAAGTGTGATGTTACTGCCCCATAACTTACATGGGGTTGACCAAACTTGCAGAAACATGTTTATTTCTGCTAAAAAACACGTTTTGACCCTTTCTGCACACTGCGGTTAAGGGCTGAGTGTGTGGGCTCTTCTGAGCCTTGCTGTTACAAGTAGATTCAGTTGCCTGAAAAAACGCGTTTATTTCGGGCTGAAAAACACGTTTTGAAAAGTATGATGTTACTGCCCCATAACTTACATGGGGTTGACCAAACTTGCAGAAACATGTTTATTTCTGCTGAAAAACACGTTTTGACACTTTCTGTACACTGGGGTTAAGGGCTGAGTGTGTGGGCTCTTGTGAGCCTTGCTGTTACAAGGAGATTCAGTTGTCTGAAAAAACGCGTTTATTTCGGGCTGAAAAACACGTTTTGAAAAGTGTGATGTTACTGCCCCATAACTTACATGGGGTTGACCAAACTTGCAGAAACATGTTTATTTCTGCAGAAAACACGTTTTGACACTTTCTGTACACTGGGGTTAAGGGCTGAGTGTGTGGGCTCTTCTGAGCCTTGCTGTTACAAGGAGATTCAGTTGTCTGAAAAAACGCGTTTATTTCGGGCTGAAAAACAAGTTTTGAAAAGTGTGATGTTACTGCCCCATAACTTACATGGGGTTGACCAAACTTGCAGAAACATGTTTATTTCTGCTGAAAAACACGTTTTGACCCTTTCTGCACACTGGGGTTAAGGGCTGAGTGTGTGGGCACTTCTGAGCCTTGCTGTTACAAGGAGATTCAGTTGTCTGAAAAATCGCGTTTATTTCGGGCTGAAAAACACGTTTTGAAAAGTGTGATGTTACTGCCCCATAACTTACATGGGGTTGACCAAACTTGCAGAAACATGTTTATTTCTGCTGAAAAACACGTTTTGACACTTTCTGTATACTGGGGTTAAGGGCTGAGTGTGTGGGCTCTTCTGAGCCTTGCTGTTACAAGGAGATTCAGTTGTCTGAAAAAACGCGTTTATTTCGGGCTGAAAAACACGTTTTGAAAAGTGTGATGTTACTGCCCCATAACTTACATGGGGTTGACCAAACTTGCAGAAACATGTTTATTTCTGCTGAAAAACACGTTTTGACACTTTCTGTACACTGGGGTTAAGGGCTGAGTGTGTGGGCTCTTCTGAGCCTTGCTGTTACAAGGAGATTCAGTTGTCTGAAAAAACGCGTTTATTTCGGGCTGAAAAACACGTTTTGAAAAGTGTGATGTTACTGCCCCATAACTTACATGGGGTTGACCAAACTTGCAGAAACATGTTTATTTCTGCTGAAAAACACGTTTTGACACTTTCTGTACACTGGGGTTAAGGGCTGAGTGTGTGGGCTCTTCTGAGCCTTGCTGTTACAAGGAGATTCAGTTGTCTGAAAAAACGCGTTTATTTCGGGCTGAAAAACACGTTTTGAAAAGTGTGATGTTACTGCCCCATAACTTACATGGGGTTGACCAAACTTGCAGAAACATGTTTATTTCTGCTGAAAAACACGTTTTGACACTTTCTGTACACTGGGGTTAAGGGCTGAGTGTGTGGGCTCTTCTGAGCCTTGCTGTTACAAGGAGATTCAGTTGTTTGAAAAAACGCGTTTATTTCGGGCTGAAAAACACGTTTTGAAAAGTGTGATGTTACTGCCCCATAACTTACATGGGGTTGACCAAACTTGCAGAAACATGTTTATTTCTGCTGAAAAACACGTTTTGACACTTTCTGTACACTGGGGTTAAGGGCTGAGTGTGTGGGCTCTTCTGAGCCTTGCTGTGACATGGAGATTCAGTTGTCTGAAAAAACGCGTTTATTTCGGGCTGAAAAACACGTTTTGAAAAGTGTGATGTTACTGCCCCATAACTTACATGGGGTTGACCAAACTTGCAGAAACATGTTTATTTCTGCTGAAAAACACGTTTTGACACTTTCTGTACACTGGGGTTAAGGGCTGAGTGTGTGGGCTCTTGTGAGCCTTGCTGTTACAAGGAGATTCAGTTGTCTGAAAAAACGCGTTTATTTCGGGCTGAAAAACACGTTTTGAAAAGTGTGATGTTACTGCCCCATAACTTACATGGGGTTGACCAAACTTGCAGAAACATGTTTATTTCTGCTAAAAAACACGTTTTGACCCTTTCTGCACACTGCGGTTAAGGGCTGAGTGTGTGGGCTCTTCTGAGCCTTGCTGTTACAAGTAGATTCAGTTGCCTGAAAAAACGCGTTTATTTCGGGCTGAAAAACACGTTTTGAAAAGTATGATGTTACTGCCCCATAACTTACATGGGGTTGACCAAACTTGCAGAAACATGTTTATTTCTGCTGAAAAACACGTTTTGACACTTTCTGTACACTGGGGTTAAGGGCTGAGTGTGTGGGCTCTTCTGAGCCTTGCTGTTACAAGGAGATTCAGTTGTCTGAAAAAACGCGTTTATTTCGGGCTGAAAAACACGTTTTGAAAAGTGTGATGTTACTGCCCCATAACTTACATGGGGTTGACCAAACTTGCAGAAACATGTTTATTTCTGCAGAAAACACGTTTTGACACTTTCTGTACACTGGGGTTAAGGGCTGAGTGTGTGGGCTCTTCTGAGCCTTGCTGTTACAAGGAGATTCAGTTGTCTGAAAAAACGCGTTTATTTCGGGCTGAAAAACAAGTTTTGAAAAGTGTGATGTTACTGCCCCATAACTTACATGGGGTTGACCAAACTTGCAGAAACATGTTTATTTCTGCTGAAAAACACGTTTTGACACTTTCTGTACACTGGGGTTAAAGGCTGAGTGTGTGGGCTCTTCTGAGCCTTGCTGTTACAAGGAGATTCAGTTGTCTGAAAAAACGCGTTTATTTCGGGCTGAAAAACACGTTTTGAAAAGTGTGATGTTACTGCCCCGTAACTTACATGGGGTTGACCAAACTTGCAGAAACATGTTTATTTCTGCTGAAAAACACGTTTTGACACTTTCTGTACACTGGGGTTAAAGGCTGAGTGTGTGGGCTCTTCTGAGCCTTGCTGTTACAAGGAGATTCAGTTGTCTGAAAAAACGCGTTTATTTCGGGCTGAAAAACATGTTTTGAAAAGTGTGATGTTACTGCCCCATAACTTACATGGGGTTGACCAAACTTGCAGAAACATGTTTATTTCTGCTGAAAAACACGTTTTGACACTTTCTGTACACTGGGGTTAAGGGCTGAGTGTGTGGGCTCTTCTGAGCCTTGCTGTTACAAGGAGATTCAGTTGTCTTAAAAAACGCGTTTATTTCGGGCTGAAAAACACGTTTTGAAAAGGTGATGTTACTGCCCCATAACTTACATGGGGTTGACCAAACTTGCAGAAACATGTTTATTTCTGCTGAAAAACACGTTTTGACACTTTCTGTACACTGGGGTTAAGGGCTGAGTGTGTGGGCTCTTGTGAGCCTTGCTGTTACAAGGAGATTCAGTTGTCTTAAAAAACGCGTTTATTTCGGGCTGAAAAACACGTTTTGAAAAGGTGATGTTACTGCCCCATAACTTACATGGGGTTGACCAAACTTGCAGAAACATGTTTATTTCTGCTGAAAAACACGTTTTGACACTTTCTGTACACTGGGGTTAAGGGCTGAGTGTGTGGTTTCTTCTGATCCTTGCTGTTACAAGGAGATTCAGTTGTCTGAAAAAACGCGTTTATTTCGGGCTGAAAAACACGTTTTGAAAAGTGTGATGTTACTGCCCCATAACTTACATGGGGTTGACCAAACTTGCAGAAACATGTTTATTTCTGCTGAAAAACACGTTTTAACACTTTCTGTACACTGGGGTTAAGGGCTGAGTGTGTGGGCTCTTCTGAGCCTTGCTGTTACAAGGAGATTCAGTTGTCTGAAAAAACGCGTTTATTTCGGGCTGAAAAACACGTTTTGAAAAGTGTGATGTTACTGCCCCATAACTTACATGGGGTTGACCAAACTTGCAGAAACATGTTTATTTCTGCTGAAAAACACGTTTTGACACTTTCTGTACACTGGGGTTAAGGGCTGAGTGTGTGGGCTCTTCTTAGCCTTGCTGTTACAAGGAGATTCAGTTGTCTGAAAAAACGCGTTTATTTCGGGCTGAAAAACACGTTTTGAAAAGTGTGATGTTTCTGGCCCATAACTTACATGGGGTTGACCAAACTTGCAGAAACATGTTTATTTCTGCTGAAAAACACGTTTTGACACTTTCTGTACACTGGGGTTAAGGGCTGAGTGTGTGGGCTCTTCTGAGCCTTGCTGTTACAAGGAGATTCAGTTGTCTGAAAAAACGCGTTTATTTCGGGCTGAAAAACACGTTTTGAAAAGTGTGATGTTACTGCCCCATAACTTACATGGGGTTGACCAAACTTGCAGAAACATGTTTATTTCTGCTGAAAAACACGTTTTGACACTTTCTGTACACTGGGGTTAAGGGCTGAGTGTGTGGGCTCTTGTGAGCCTTGCTGTTACAAGGAGATTCAGTTGTCTTAAAAAACGCGTTTATTTCGGGCTGAAAAACACGTTTTGAAAAGGTGATGTTACTGCCCCATAACTTACATGGGGTTGACCAAACTTGCAGAAACATGTTTATTTCTGCTGAAAAACACGTTTTGACACTTTCTGTACACTGGGGTTAAGGGCTGAGTGTGTGGGCTCTTGTGAGCCTTGCTGTTACAAGGAGATTCAGTTGTCTTAAAAAACGCGTTTATTTCGGGCTGAAAAACACGTTTTGAAAAGTGTCATGTTACTGCCCCATAACTTACATGGGGTTGACCAAACTTGCAGAAACATGTTTATTTCTGCTGAAAAACACGTTTTGACACTTTCTGTACACTGGGGTTAAGGGCTGAGTGTGTGGGCTCTTCTTAGCCTTGCTGTTACAAGGAGATTCAGTTGACTGAAAAAACGCGTTTATTTCGGGCTAAAAAACACGTTTTGAAAAGTGTCATGTTACTGCCCCATAACTTACATGGGGTTGACCAAACTTGCAGAAACATGTTTATTTCTGCTGAAAAACACGTTTTGACACTTTCTGTACACTGGGGTTAAGGGCTGTGTGTGTGGGCTCTTCTTAGCCTTGCTGTTACAAGGAGATTCAGTTGTCTGAAAAAACGCGTTTATTTCGGGCTGAAAAACACGTTTTGAAAAGTGTGATGTTACTGCCCCATAACTTACATGGGGTTGACCAAACTTGCAGAAACATGTTTATTTCTGCTGAAAAACACGTTTTGACAATTTCTGTACACTGGGGTTAAGGGCTGAGTGTGTGGGCTCTTGTGAGCCTTGCTGTTACAAGGAGATTCAGTTGTCTGAAAAAACGCGTTTATTTCGGGCTGAAAAACACGTTTTGAAAAGTGTGATGTTACTGCCCCATAACTTACATGGGGTTGACCAAACTTGCAGAAACATGTTTATTTCTGCTGAAAAACACGTTTTGACACTTTCTGTACACTGGGGTTAAAGGCTGAGTGTGTGGGCTCTTCTGAGCCTTGCTGTTACAAGGAGATTCAGTTGTCTGAAAAAACGCGTTTATTTCGGGCTGAAAAACACGTTTTGAAAAGTGTGATGTTACTGCCCCATAACTTACATGGGGTTGACCAAACTTGCAGAAACATGTTTATTTCTGCTGAAAAACACGTTTTGACACTTTCTGTACACTGGGGTTAAAGGCTGAGTGTGTGGGCTCTTCTGAGCCTTGCTGTTACAAGGAGATTCAGTTGTCTGAAAAAACGCGTTTATTTCGGGCTGAAAAACATGTTTTGAAAAGTGTGATGTTACTGCCCCATAACTTACATGGGGTTGACCAAACTTGCAGAAACATGTTTATTTCTGCTAAAAAACACGTTTTGACCCTTTCTGCACACTGGGGTTAAGGGCTGAGTGTGTGGGCACTTCTGAGCCTTGCTGTTACAAGGAGATTCAGTTGTCTGAAAAAACGCGTTTATTTCGGGCTGAAAAACACGTTTTGAAAAGTGTGATGTTACTGCCCCATAACTTACATGGGGTTGACCAAACTTGCAGAAACATGTTTATTTCTGCTGAAAAACACGTTTTGACACTTTCTGTATACTGGGGTTAAGGGCTGAGTGTGTGGGCTCTTCTGAGCCTTGCTGTTACAAGGAGATTCAGTTGTCTGAAAAAACGCGTTTATTTCGGGCTGAAAAACACGTTTTGAAAAGTGTGATGTTACTGCCCCATAACTTACATGGGGTTGACCAAACTTGCAGAAACATGTTTATTTCTGCTGAAAAACACGTTTTGACACTTTCTGTACACTGGGGTTAAGGGCTGAGTGTGTGGGCTCTTCTGAGCCTTGCTGTTACAAGGAGATTCAGTTGTCTGAAAAAACGCGTTTATTTCGGGCTGAAAAACACGTTTTGAAAAGTGTGATGTTACTGCCCCATAACTTACATGGGGTTGACCAAACTTGCAGAAACATGTTTATTTCTGCTGAAAAACACGTTTTGACACTTTCTGTACACTGGGGTTAAGGGCTGAGTGTGTGGGCTCTTCTGAGCCTTGCTGTTACAAGGAGATTCAGTTGTCTGAAAAAACGCGTTTATTTCGGGCTGAAAAACACGTTTTGAAAAGTGTGATGTTACTGCCCCATAACTTACATGGGGTTGACCAAACTTGCAGAAACATGTTTATTTCTGCTGAAAAACACGTTTTGACACTTTCTGTACACTGGGGTTAAGGGCTGAGTGTGTGGGCTCTTCTGAGCCTTGCTGTTACAAGGAGATTCAGTTGTTTGAAAAAACGCGTTTATTTCGGGCTGAAAAACACGTTTTGAAAAGTGTGATGTTACTGCCCCATAACTTACATGGGGTTGACCAAACTTGCAGAAACATGTTTATTTCTGCTGAAAAACACGTTTTGACACTTTCTGTACACTGGGGTTAAGGGCTGAGTGTGTGGGCTCTTCTGAGCCTTGCTGTGACATGGAGATTCAGTTGTCTGAAAAAACGCGTTTATTTCGGGCTGAAAAACACGTTTTGAAAAGTGTGATGTTACTGCCCCATAACTTACATGGGGTTGACCAAACTTGCAGAAACATGTTTATTTCTGCTGAAAAACACGTTTTGACACTTTCTGTACACTGGGGTTAAGGGCTGAGTGTGTGGGCTCTTCTGAGCCTTGCTGTTACAAGGAGATTCAGTTGTCTGAAAAAACGCGTTTATTTCGGGCTGAAAAACACGTTTTGAAAAGTGTGATGTTACTGCCCCATAACTTACATGGGGTTGACCAAACTTGCAGAAACATGTTTATTTCTGCTGAAAAACACGTTTTGACACTTTCTGTACACTGGGGTTAAGGGCTGAGTGTGTGGGCTCTTCTTAGCCTTGCTGTTACAAGGAGATTCAGTTGACTGAAAAAACGCGTTTATTTCGGGCTAAAAAACACGTTTTGAAAAGTGTCATGTTACTGCCCCATAACTTACATGGGGTTGACCAAACTTGCAGAAACATGTTTATTTCTGCTGAAAAACACGTTTTGACACTTTCTGTACACTGGGCTTAAGGGCTGTGTGTGTGGGCTCTTCTTAGCCTTGCTGTTACAAGGAGATTCAGTTGTCTGAAAAAACGCGTTTATTTCGGGCTGAAAAACACGTTTTGAAAAGTGTGATGTTACTGCCCCATAACTTACATGGGGTTGACCAAACTTGCAGAAACATGTTTATTTCTGCTGAAAAACACTTTTTGACACTTTCTGTACACTGGGGTTAAGGGCTGAGTGTGTGGGCTCTTCTGAGCCTTGCTGTTACAAGTAGATTCAGTTGCCTGAAAAAACGCGTTTATTTCGGGCTGAAAAACACGTTTTGAAAAGTGTCATGTTACTGCCCCATAACTTACATGGGGTTGACCAAACTTGCAGAAACATGTTTATTTCTGCTGAAAAACACGTTTTGACACTTTCTGTACACTGGGGTTAAGGGCTGAGTGTGTGGGCTCTTGTGAGCCTTGCTGTTACAAGGAGATTCAGTTGTCTTAAAAAACGCGTTTATTTCGGGCTGAAAAACACGTTTTGAAAAGGTGATGTTACTGCCCCATAACTTACATGGGGTTGACCAAACTTGCAGAAACATGTTTATTTCTGCTGAAAAACACGTTTTGACACTTTCTGTACACTGGGGTTAAAGGCTGAGTGTGTGGGCTCTTCTGAGCCTTGCTGTTACAAGGAGATTCAGTTGTCTGAAAAAACGCGTTTATTTCGGGCTGAAAAACACGTTTTGAAAAGTGTGATGTTACTGCCCCATAACTTACATGGGGTTGACCAAACTTGCAGAAACATGTTTATTTCTGCTGAAAAACACGTTTTGACACTTTCTGTACACTGGGGTTAAAGGCTGAGTGTGTGGGCTCTTCTGAGCCTTGCTGTTACAAGGAGATTCAGTTGTCTGAAAAAACGCGTTTATTTCGGGCTGAAAAACATGTTTTGAAAAGTGTGATGTTACTGCCCCATAACTTACATGGGGTTGACCAAACTTGCAGAAACATGTTTATTTCTGCTAAAAAACACGTTTTGACCCTTTCTGCACACTGGGGTTAAGGGCTGAGTGTGTGGGCACTTCTGAGCCTTGCTGTTACAAGGAGATTCAGTTGTCTGAAAAAACGCGTTTATTTCGGGCTGAAAAACACGTTTTGAAAAGTGTGATGTTACTGCCCCATAACTTACATGGGGTTGACCAAACTTGCAGAAACATGTTTATTTCTGCTGAAAAACACGTTTTGACACTTTCTGTACACTGGGGTTAAGGGCTGAGTGTGTGGGCTCTTCTGAGCCTTGCTGTTACAAGGAGATTCAGTTGTCTGAAAAAACGCGTTTATTTCGGGCTGAAAAACACGTTTTGAAAAGTGTGATGTTACTGCCCCATAACTTACATGGGGTTGACCAAACTTGCAGAAACATGTTTATTTCTGCTGAAAAACACGTTTTGACACTTTCTGTACACTGGGGTTAAGGGCTGAGTGTGTGGGCTCTTCTTAGCCTTGCTGTTACAAGGAGATTCAGTTGACTGAAAAAACGCGTTTATTTCGGGCTAAAAAACACGTTTTGAAAAGTGTCATGTTACTGCCCCATAACTTACATGGGGTTGACCAAACTTGCAGAAACATGTTTATTTCTGCTGAAAAACACGTTTTGACACTTTCTGTACACTGGGGTTAAGGGCTGTGTGTGTGGGCTCTTCTTAGCCTTGCTGTTACAAGGAGATTCAGTTGTCTGAAAAAACGCGTTTATTTCGGGCTGAAAAACACGTTTTGAAAAGTGTGATGTTACTGCCCCATAACTTACATGGGGTTGACCAAACTTGCAGAAACATGTTTATTTCTGCTGAAAAACACGTTTTGACAATTTCTGTACACTGGGGTTAAGGGCTGAGTGTGTGGGCTCTTGTGAGCCTTGCTGTTACAAGGAGATTCAGTTGTCTGAAAAAACGCGTTTATTTCGGGCTGAAAAACACGTTTTGAAAAGTGTGATGTTACTGCCCCATAACTTACATGGGGTTGACCAAACTTGCAGAAACATGTTTATTTCTGCTGAAAAACACGTTTTGACACTTTCTGTACACTGGGGTTAAAGGCTGAGTGTGTGGGCTCTTCTGAGCCTTGCTGTTACAAGGAGATTCAGTTGTCTGAAAAAACGCGTTTATTTCGGGCTGAAAAACACGTTTTGAAAAGTGTGATGTTACTGCCCCATAACTTACATGGGGTTGACCAAACTTGCAGAAACATGTTTATTTCTGCTGAAAAACACGTTTTGACACTTTCTGTACACTGGGGTTAAAGGCTGAGTGTGTGGGCTCTTCTGAGCCTTGCTGTTACAAGGAGATTCAGTTGTCTGAAAAAACGCGTTTATTTCGGGCTGAAAAACATGTTTTGAAAAGTGTGATGTTACTGCCCCATAACTTACATGGGGTTGACCAAACTTGCAGAAACATGTTTATTTCTGCTAAAAAACACGTTTTTACCCTTTCTGCACACTGGGGTTAAGGGCTGAGTGTGTGGGCACTTCTGAGCCTTGCTGTTACAAGTAGATTCAGTTGCCTGAAAAAACGCGTTTATTTCTGGCTGAAAAACACGTTTTGAAAAGTGTCATGTTACTGCCCCATAACTTACATGGGGTTGACCAAACTTGCAGAAACATGTTTATTTCTGCTGAAAAACACGTTTTGACACTTTCTGTACACTGGGGTTAAGGGCTGAGTGTGTGGGCTCTTGTGAGCCTTGCTGTTACAAGGAGATTCAGTTGTCTTAAAAAACGCGTTTATTTCGGGCTGAAAAACACGTTTTGAAAAGGTGATGTTACTGCCCCATAACTTACATGGGGTTGACCAAACTTGCAGAAACATGTTTATTTCTGCTGAAAAACACGTTTTGACACTTTCTGTACACTGGGGTTAAGGGCTGAGTGTGTGGGCTCTTGTGAGCCTTGCTGTTACAAGGAGATTCAGTTGTCTTAAAAAACGCGTTTATTTCGGGCTGAAAAACACGTTTTGAAAAGTGTGATGTTACTGCCCCATAACTTACATGGGGTTGACCAAACTTGCAGAAACATGTTTATTTCTGCTGAAAAACACGTTTTGACACTTTCTGTACACTGGGGTTAAGGGCTGAGTGTGTGGGCTCTTCTGAGCCTTGCTGTTACAAGGAGATTCAGTTGTCTGAAAAAACGCGTTTATTTCGGGCTGAAAAACATGTTTTGAAAAGTGTGATGTTACTGCCCCATAACTTACATGGGGTTGACCAAACTTGCAGAAACATGTTTATTTCTGCTAAAAAACACGTTTTGACCCTTTCTGCACACTGGGGTTAAGGGCTGAGTGTGTGGGCACTTCTGAGCCTTGCTGTTACAAGGAGATTCAGTTGTCTGAAAAAACGCGTTTATTTCGGGCTGAAAAACACGTTTTGAAAAGTGTGATGTTACTGCCCCATAACTTACATGGGGTTGACCAAACTTGCAGAAACATGTTTATTTCTGCTGAAAAACACGTTTTGACACTTTCTGTACACTGGGGTTAAGGGCTGAGTGTGTGGGCTCTTCTGAGCCTTGCTGTTACAAGGAGATTCAGTTGTCTTAAAAAACGCGTTTATTTCGGGCTGAAAAACACGTTTTGAAAAGTGTGATGTTACTGCCCCATAACTTACATGGGGTTGACCAAACTTGCAGAAACATGTTTATTTCTGCTGAAAAACACGTTTTGACACTTTCTGTACACTGGGGTTAAGGGCTGAGTGTGTGGGCTCTTCTTAGCCTTGCTGTTACAAGGAGATTCAGTTGACTGAAAAAACGCGTTTATTTCGGGCTAAAAAACACGTTTTGAAAAGTGTCATGTTACTGCCCCATAACTTACATGGGGTTGACCAAACTTGCAGAAACATGTTTATTTCTGCTGAAAAACACGTTTTGACACTTTCTGTACACTGGGGTTAAGGGCTGAGTGTGTGGGCTCTTCTGAGCCTTGCTGTTACAAGGAGATTCAGTTGTCTGAAAAAACGCGTTTATTTCGGGCTGAAAAACACGTTTTGAAAAGTGTGATGTTACTGCCCCATAACTTACATGGGGTTGACCAAACTTGCAGAAACATGTTTATTTCTGCTAAAAAACACGTTTTTACCCTTTCTGCACACTGGGGTTAAGGGCTGAGTGTGTGGGCACTTCTGAGCCTTGCTGTTACAAGTAGATTCAGTTGCCTGAAAAAACGCGTTTATTTCGGGCTGAAAAACACGTTTTGAAAAGTGTCATGTTACTGCCCCATAACTTACATGGGGTTGACCAAACTTGCAGAAACATGTTTATTTCTGCTGAAAAACACGTTTTGACACTTTCTGTACACTGGGGTTAAGGGCTGAGTGTGTGGGCTCTTGTGAGCCTTGCTGTTACAAGGAGATTCAGTTGTCTTAAAAAACGCGTTTATTTCGGGCTGAAAAACACGTTTTGAAAAGGTGATGTTACTGCCCCATAACTTACATGGGGTTGACCAAACTTGCAGAAACATGTTTATTTCTGCTGAAAAACACGTTTTGACACTTTCTGTACACTGGGGTTAAGGGCTGAGTGTGTGGGCTCTTGTGAGCCTTGCTGTTACAAGGAGATTCAGTTGTCTTAAAAAACGCGTTTATTTCGGGCTGAAAAACACGTTTTGAAAAGTGTGATGTTACTGCCCCATAACTTACATGGGGTTGACCAAACTTGCAGAAACATGTTTATTTCTGCTGAAAAACACGTTTTGACACTTTCTGTACACTGGGGTTAAGGGCTGAGTGTGTGGGCTCTTCTGAGCCTTGCTGTTACAAGGAGATTCAGTTGTCTGAAAAAACGCGTTTATTTCGGGCTGAAAAACACGTTTTGAAAAGTGTGATGTTACTGCCCCATAACTTACATGGGGTTGACCAAACTTGCAGAAACATGTTTATTTCTGCTGAAAAACACGTTTTGACACTTTCTGTACACTGGGGTTAAGGGCTGAGTGTGTGGGCTCTTCTGAGCCTTGCTGTTACAAGGAGATTCAGTTGTCTGAAAAAACGCGTTTATTTCGGGCTGAAAAACACGTTTTGAAAAGTGTGATGTTACTGCCCCATAACTTACATGGGGTTGACCAAACTTGCAGAAACATGTTTATTTCTGCTGAAAAACACGTTTTGACACTTTCTGTACACTGGGGTTAAGGGCTGAGTGTGTGGGCTCTTCTTAGCCTTGCTGTTACAAGGAGATTCAGTTGTCTGAAAAAACGCGTTTATTTCGGGCTGAAAAACACGTTTTGAAAAGTGTGATGTTTCTGGCCCATAACTTACATGGGGTTGACCAAACTTGCAGAAACATGTTTATTTCTGCTGAAAAACACGTTTTGACACTTTCTGTACACTGGGGTTAAGGGCTGAGTGTGTGGGCTCTTCTGAGCCTTGCTGTTACAAGGAGATTCAGTTGTCTGAAAAAACGCGTTTATTTCGGGCTGAAAAACACGTTTTGAAAAGTGTGATGTTACTGCCCCATAACTTACATGGGGTTGACCAAACTTGCAGAAACATGTTTATTTCTGCTAAAAAACACGTTTTTACCCTTTCTGCACACTGGGGTTAAGGGCTGAGTGTGTGGGCACTTCTGAGCCTTGCTGTTACAAGTAGATTCAGTTGCCTGAAAAAACGCGTTTATTTCGGGCTGAAAAACACGTTTTGAAAAGTGTCATGTTACTGCCCCATAACTTACATGGGGTTGACCAAACTTGCAGAAACATGTTTATTTCTGCTGAAAAACACGTTTTGACACTTTCTGTACACTGGGGTTAAGGGCTGAGTGTGTGGGCTCTTGTGAGCCTTGCTGTTACAAGGAGATTCAGTTGTCTTAAAAAACGCGTTTATTTCGGGCTGAAAAACACGTTTTGAAAAGGTGATGTTACTGCCCCATAACTTACATGGGGTTGACCAAACTTGCAGAAACATGTTTATTTCTGCTGAAAAACACGTTTTGACACTTTCTGTACACTGGGGTTAAGGGCTGAGTGTGTGGGCTCTTGTGAGCCTTGCTGTTACAAGGAGATTCAGTTGTCTTAAAAAACGCGTTTATTTCGGGCTGAAAAACACGTTTTGAAAAGGTGATGTTACTGCCCCATAACTTACATGGGGTTGACCAAACTTGCAGAAACATGTTTATTTCTGCTGAAAAACACGTTTTGACACTTTCTGTACACTGGGGTTAAGGGCTGAGTGTGTGGGCTCTTGTGAGCCTTGCTGTTACAAGGAGATTCAGTTGTCTTAAAAAACGCGTTTATTTCGGGCTGAAAAACACGTTTTGAAAAGTGTGATGTTACTGCCCCATAACTTACATGGGGTTGACCAAACTTGCAGAAACATGTTTATTTCTGCTGAAAAACACGTTTTGACACTTTCTGTACACTGGGGTTAAGGGCTGAGTGTGTGGGCTCTTCTGAGCCTTGCTGTTACAAGGAGATTCAGTTGTCTGAAAAAACGCGTTTATTTCGGGCTGAAAAACACGTTTTGAAAAGTGTGATGTTACTGCCCCATAACTTACATGGGGTTGACCAAACTTGCAGAAACATGTTTATTTCTGCTGAAAAACACGTTTTGAAACTTTCTGTACACTGGGGTTAAGGGCTGAGTGTGTGGGCTCTTCTTAGCCTTGCTGTTACAAGGAGATTCAGTTGACTGAAAAAACGCGTTTATTTCGGGCTAAAAAACACGTTTTGAAAAGTGTCATGTTACTGCCCCATAACTTACATGGGGTTGACCAAACTTGCAGAAACATGTTTATTTCTGCTGAAAAACACGTTTTGACACTTTCTGTACACTGGGGTTAAGGGCTGTGTGTGTGGGCTCTTCTTAGCCTTGCTGTTACAAGGAGATTCAGTTGTCTGAAAAAACGCGTTTATTTCGGGCTGAAAAACACGTTTTGAAAAGTGTGATGTTACTGCCCCATAACTTACATGGGGTTGACCAAACTTGCAGAAACATGTTTATTTCTGCTGAAAAACACGTTTTGACACTTTCTGTACACTGGGGTTAAAGGCTGAGTGTGTGGGCTCTTCTGAGCCTTGCTGTTACAAGGAGATTCAGTTGTCTGAAAAAACGCGTTTATTTCGGGCTGAAAAACACGTTTTGAAAAGTGTGATGTTACTGCCCCATAACTTACATGGGGTTGACCAAACTTGCAGAAACATGTTTATTTCTGCTGAAAAACACGTTTTGACACTTTCTGTACACTGGGGTTAAAGGCTGAGTGTGTGGGCTCTTCTGAGCCTTGCTGTTACAAGGAGATTCAGTTGTCTGAAAAAACGCGTTTATTTCGGGCTGAAAAACATGTTTTGAAAAGTGTGATGTTACTGCCCCATAACTTACATGGGGTTGACCAAACTTGCAGAAACATGTTTATTTCTGCTGAAAAACACGTTTTGACCCTTTCTGCACACTGGGGTTAAGGGCTGAGTGTGTGGGCACTTCTGAGCCTTGCTGTTACAAGGAGATTCAGTTGTCTGAAAAAACGCGTTTATTTCGGGCTGAAAAACACGTTTTGAAAAGTGTGATGTTACTGCCCCATAACTTACATGGGGTTGACCAAACTTGCAGAAACATGTTTATTTCTGCTGAAAAACACGTTTTGACACTTTCTGTACACTGGGGTTAAGGGCTGAGTGTGTGGGCTCTTCTGAGCCTTGCTGTTACAAGGAGATTCAGTTGTCTGAAAAAACGCGTTTATTTCGGGCTGAAAAACACGTTTTGAAAAGTGTGATGTTACTGCCCCATAACTTACATGGGGTTGACCAAACTTGCAGAAACATGTTTATTTCTGCTGAAAAACACGTTTTGACACTTTCTGTACACTGGGGTTAAGGGCTGAGTGTGTGGGCTCTTCTTAGCCTTGCTGTTACAAGGAGATTCAGTTGACTGAAAAAACGCGTTTATTTTGGGCTAAAAAACACGTTTTGAAAAGTGTCATGTTACTGCCCCATAACTTACATGGGGTTGACCAAACTTGCAGAAACATGTTTATTTCTGCTGAAAAACACGTTTTGACACTTTCTGTACACTGGGGTTAAGGGCTGTGTGTGTGGGCTCTTCTTAGCCTTGCTGTTACAAGGAGATTCAGTTGTCTGAAAAAACGCGTTTATTTCGGGCTGAAAAACACGTTTTGAAAAGTGTGATGTTTCTGGCCCATAACTTACATGGGGTTGACCAAACTTGCAGAAACATGTTTATTTCTGCTGAAAAACACGTTTTGACACTTTCTGTACACTGGGGTTAAGGGCTGAGTGTGTGGGCTCTTCTGAGCCTTGCTGTTACAAGGAGATTCAGTTGTCTGAAAAAACGCGTTTATTTCGGGCTGAAAAACACGTTTTGAAAAGTGTGATGTTACTGCCCCATAACTTACATGGGGTTGACCAAACTTGCAGAAACATGTTTATTTCTGCTAAAAAACACGTTTTTACCCTTTCTGCACACTGGGGTTAAGGGCTGAGTGTGTGGGCACTTCTGAGCCTTGCTGTTACAAGTAGATTCAGTTGCCTGAAAAAACGCGTTTATTTCGGGCTGAAAAACACGTTTTGAAAAGTGTCATGTTACTGCCCCATAACTTACATGGGGTTGACCAAACTTGCAGAAACATGTTTATTTCTGCTGAAAAACACGTTTTGACACTTTCTGTACACTGGGGTTAAGGGCTGAGTGTGTGGGCTCTTGTGAGCCTTGCTGTTACAAGGAGATTCAGTTGTCTTAAAAAACGCGTTTATTTCGGGCTGAAAAACACGTTTTGAAAAGGTGATGTTACTGCCCCATAACTTACATGGGGTTGACCAAACTTGCAGAAACATGTTTATTTCTGCTGAAAAACACGTTTTGACACTTTCTGTACACTGGGGTTAAGGGCTGAGTGTGTGGGCTCTTGTGAGCCTTGCTGTTACAAGGAGATTCAGTTGTCTTAAAAAACGCGTTTATTTCGGGCTGAAAAACACGTTTTGAAAAGGTGATGTTACTGCCCCATAACTTACATGGGGTTGACCAAACTTGCAGAAACATGTTTATTTCTGCTGAAAAACACGTTTTGACACTTTCTGTACACTGGGGTTAAGGGCTGAGTGTGTGGGCTCTTGTGAGCCTTGCTGTTACAAGGAGATTCAGTTGTCTTAAAAAACGCGTTTATTTCGGGCTGAAAAACACGTTTTGAAAAGTGTGATGTTACTGCCCCATAACTTACATGGGGTTGACCAAACTTGCAGAAACATGTTTATTTCTGCTGAAAAACACGTTTTGACACTTTCTGTACACTGGGGTTAAGGGCTGAGTGTGTGGGCTCTTCTGAGCCTTGCTGTTACAAGGAGATTCAGTTGTCTGAAAAAACGCGTTTATTTCGGGCTGAAAAACACGTTTTGAAAAGTGTGATGTTACTGCCCCATAACTTACATGGGGTTGACCAAACTTGCAGAAACATGTTTATTTCTGCTGAAAAACACGTTTTGAAACTTTCTGTACACTGGGGTTAAGGGCTGAGTGTGTGGGCTCTTCTTAGCCTTGCTGTTACAAGGAGATTCAGTTGACTGAAAAAACGCGTTTATTTCGGGCTAAAAAACACGTTTTGAAAAGTGTCATGTTACTGCCCCATAACTTACATGGGGTTGACCAAACTTGCAGAAACATGTTTATTTCTGCTGAAAAACACGTTTTGACACTTTCTGTACACTGGGGTTAAGGGCTGAGTGTGTGGGCACTTCTGAGCCTTGCTGTTACAAGGAGATTCAGTTGTCTGAAAAAACGCGTTTATTTCGGGCTGAAAAACACGTTTTGAAAAGTGTGATGTTACTGCCCCATAACTTACATGGGGTTGACCAAACTTGCAGAAACATGTTTATTTCTGCTGAAAAACACGTTTTGACACTTTCTGTACACTGGGGTTAAAGGCTGAGTGTGTGGGCTCTTCTGAGCCTTGCTGTTACAAGGAGATTCAGTTGTCTGAAAAAACGCGTTTATTTCGGGCTGAAAAACACGTTTTGAAAAGTGTGATGTTACTGCCCCATAACTTACATGGGGTTGACCAAACTTGCAGAAACATGTTTATTTCTGCTGAAAAACACGTTTTGAAACTTTCTGTACACTGGGGTTAAGGGCTGAGTGTGTGGGCTCTTCTTAGCCTTGCTGTTACAAGGAGATTCAGTTGACTGAAAAAACGCGTTTATTTCGGGCTAAAAAACACGTTTTGAAAAGTGTCATGTTACTGCCCCATAACTTACATGGGGTTGACCAAACTTGCAGAAACATGTTTATTTCTGCTGAAAAACACGTTTTGACACTTTCTGTACACTGGGGTTAAGGGCTGAGTGTGTGGGCACTTCTGAGCCTTGCTGTTACAAGTAGATTCAGTTGCCTGAAAAAACGCGTTTATTTCGGGCTGAAAAACACGTTTTGAAAAGTGTCATGTTACTGCCCCATAACTTACATGGGGTTGACCAAACTTGCAGAAACATGTTTATTTCTGCTGAAAAACACGTTTTGACACTTTCTGTACACTGGGGTTAAGGGCTGAGTGTGTGGGCTCTTGTGAGCCTTGCTGTTACAAGGAGATTCAGTTGTCTTAAAAAACGCGTTTATTTCGGGCTGAAAAACACGTTTTGAAAAGGTGATGTTACTGCCCCATAACTTACATGGGGTTGACCAAACTTGCAGAAACATGTTTATTTCTGCTGAAAAACACGTTTTGACACTTTCTGTACACTGGGGTTAAGGGCTGAGTGTGTGGGCTCTTGTGAGCCTTGCTGTTACAAGGAGATTCAGTTGTCTTAAAAAACGCGTTTATTTCGGGCTGAAAAACACGTTTTGAAAAGTGTGATGTTACTGCCCCATAACTTACATGGGGTTGACCAAACTTGCAGAAACATGTTTATTTCTGCTGAAAAACACGTTTTGACACTTTCTGTACACTGGGGTTAAGGGCTGAGTGTGTGGGCTCTTCTGAGCCTTGCTGTTACAAGGAGATTCAGTTGTCTGAAAAAACGCGTTTATTTCGGGCTGAAAAACACGTTTTGAAAAGTGTGATGTTACTGCCCCATAACTTACATGGGGTTGACCAAACTTGCAGAAACATGTTTATTTCTGCTGAAAAACACGTTTTGACACTTTCTGTACACTGGGGTTAAGGGCTGAGTGTGTGGGCTCTTCTGAGCCTTGCTGTTACAAGGAGATTCAGTTGTCTGAAAAAACGCGTTTATTTCGGGCTGAAAAACACGTTTTGAAAAGTGTGATGTTACTGCCCCATAACTTACATGGGGTTGACCAAACTTGCAGAAACATGTTTATTTCTGCTGAAAAACACGTTTTGACACTTTCTGTACACTGGGGTTAAGGGCTGAGTGTGTGGGCTCTTCTTAGCCTTGCTGTTACAAGGAGATTCAGTTGTCTGAAAAAACGCGTTTATTTCGGGCTGAAAAACACGTTTTGAAAAGTGTGATGTTTCTGGCCCATAACTTACATGGGGTTGACCAAACTTGCAGAAACATGTTTATTTCTGCTGAAAAACACGTTTTGACACTTTCTGTACACTGGGGTTAAGGGCTGAGTGTGTGGGCTCTTCTGAGCCTTGCTGTTACAAGGAGATTCAGTTGTCTGAAAAAACGCGTTTATTTCGGGCTGAAAAACACGTTTTGAAAAGTGTGATGTTACTGCCCCATAACTTACATGGGGTTGACCAAACTTGCAGAAACATGTTTATTTCTGCTAAAAAACACGTTTTTACCCTTTCTGCACACTGGGGTTAAGGGCTGAGTGTGTGGGCACTTCTGAGCCTTGCTGTTACAAGTAGATTCAGTTGCCTGAAAAAACGCGTTTATTTCGGGCTGAAAAACACGTTTTGAAAAGTGTCATGTTACTGCCCCATAACTTACATGGGGTTGACCAAACTTGCAGAAACATGTTTATTTCTGCTGAAAAACACGTTTTGACACTTTCTGTACACTGGGGTTAAGGGCTGAGTGTGTGGGCTCTTGTGAGCCTTGCTGTTACAAGGAGATTCAGTTGTCTTAAAAAACGCGTTTATTTCGGGCTGAAAAACACGTTTTGAAAAGGTGATGTTACTGCCCCATAACTTACATGGGGTTGACCAAACTTGCAGAAACATGTTTATTTCTGCTGAAAAACACGTTTTGACACTTTCTGTACACTGGGGTTAAGGGCTGAGTGTGTGGGCTCTTGTGAGCCTTGCTGTTACAAGGAGATTCAGTTGTCTTAAAAAACGCGTTTATTTCGGGCTGAAAAACACGTTTTGAAAAGGTGATGTTACTGCCCCATAACTTACATGGGGTTGACCAAACTTGCAGAAACATGTTTATTTCTGCTGAAAAACACGTTTTGACACTTTCTGTACACTGGGGTTAAGGGCTGAGTGTGTGGGCTCTTGTGAGCCTTGCTGTTACAAGGAGATTCAGTTGTCTTAAAAAACGCGTTTATTTCGGGCTGAAAAACACGTTTTGAAAAGTGTGATGTTACTGCCCCATAACTTACATGGGGTTGACCAAACTTGCAGAAACATGTTTATTTCTGCTGAAAAACACGTTTTGACACTTTCTGTACACTGGGGTTAAGGGCTGAGTGTGTGGGCTCTTCTGAGCCTTGCTGTTACAAGGAGATTCAGTTGTCTGAAAAAACGCGTTTATTTCGGGCTGAAAAACACGTTTTGAAAAGTGTGATGTTACTGCCCCATAACTTACATGGGGTTGACCAAACTTGCAGAAACATGTTTATTTCTGCTGAAAAACACGTTTTGAAACTTTCTGTACACTGGGGTTAAGGGCTGAGTGTGTGGGCTCTTCTTAGCCTTGCTGTTACAAGGAGATTCAGTTGACTGAAAAAACGCGTTTATTTCGGGCTAAAAAACACGTTTTGAAAAGTGTCATGTTACTGCCCCATAACTTACATGGGGTTGACCAAACTTGCAGAAACATGTTTATTTCTGCTGAAAAACACGTTTTGACACTTTCTGTACACTGGGGTTAAGGGCTGTGTGTGTGGGCTCTTCTTAGCCTTGCTGTTACAAGGAGATTCAGTTGTCTGAAAAAACGCGTTTATTTCGGGCTGAAAAACACGTTTTGAAAAGTGTGATGTTACTGCCCCATAACTTACATGGGGTTGACCAAACTTGCAGAAACATGTTTATTTCTGCTGAAAAACACGTTTTGACACTTTCTGTACACTGGGGTTAAAGGCTGAGTGTGTGGGCTCTTCTGAGCCTTGCTGTTACAAGGAGATTCAGTTGTCTGAAAAAACGCGTTTATTTCGGGCTGAAAAACACGTTTTGAAAAGTGTGATGTTACTGCCCCATAACTTACATGGGGTTGACCAAACTTGCAGAAACATGTTTATTTCTGCTGAAAAACACGTTTTGACACTTTCTGTACACTGGGGTTAAAGGCTGAGTGTGTGGGCTCTTCTGAGCCTTGCTGTTACAAGGAGATTCAGTTGTCTGAAAAAACGCGTTTATTTCGGGCTGAAAAACATGTTTTGAAAAGTGTGATGTTACTGCCCCATAACTTACATGGGGTTGACCAAACTTGCAGAAACATGTTTATTTCTGCTGAAAAACACGTTTTGACCCTTTCTGCACACTGGGGTTAAGGGCTGAGTGTGTGGGCACTTCTGAGCCTTGCTGTTACAAGGAGATTCAGTTGTCTGAAAAAACGCGTTTATTTCGGGCTGAAAAACACGTTTTGAAAAGTGTGATGTTACTGCCCCATAACTTACATGGGGTTGACCAAACTTGCAGAAACATGTTTATTTCTGCTGAAAAACACGTTTTGACACTTTCTGTACACTGGGGTTAAGGGCTGAGTGTGTGGGCTCTTCTGAGCCTTGCTGTTACAAGGAGATTCAGTTGTCTGAAAAAACGCGTTTATTTCGGGCTGAAAAACACGTTTTGAAAAGTGTGATGTTACTGCCCCATAACTTACATGGGGTTGACCAAACTTGCAGAAACATGTTTATTTCTGCTGAAAAACACGTTTTGACACTTTCTGTACACTGGGGTTAAGGGCTGAGTGTGTGGGCTCTTCTTAGCCTTGCTGTTACAAGGAGATTCAGTTGACTGAAAAAACGCGTTTATTTTGGGCTAAAAAACACGTTTTGAAAAGTGTCATGTTACTGCCCCATAACTTACATGGGGTTGACCAAACTTGCAGAAACATGTTTATTTCTGCTGAAAAACACGTTTTGACACTTTCTGTACACTGGGGTTAAGGGCTGTGTGTGTGGGCTCTTCTTAGCCTTGCTGTTACAAGGAGATTCAGTTGTCTGAAAAAACGCGTTTATTTCGGGCTGAAAAACACGTTTTGAAAAGTGTGATGTTACTGCCCCATAACTTACATGGGGTTGACCAAACTTGCAGAAACATGTTTATTTCTGCTGAAAAACACTTTTTGACACTTTCTGTACACTGGGGTTAAGGGCTGAGTGTGTGGGGTCTTCTGAGCCTTGCTGTTACAAGGAGATTCAGTTGTCTGAAAAAACGCGTTTATTTCGGGCTGAAAAACACGTTTTGAAAAGTGTGATGTTACTGCCCCATAACTTACATGGGGTTGACCAAACTTGCAGAAACATGTTTATTTCTGCTGAAAAACACGTTTTGACACTTTCTGTATACTGGGGTTAAGGGCTGAGTGTGTGGGCTCTTCTGAGCCTTGCTGTTACAAGGAGATTCAGTTGTCTGAAAAAACGCGTTTATTTCGGGCTGAAAAACACGTTTTGAAAAGTGTGATGTTACTGCCCCATAACTTACATGGGGTTGACCAAACTTGCAGAAACATGTTTATTTCTGCTGAAAAACACGTTTTGACACTTTCTGTACACTGGGGTTAAGGGCTGAGTGTGTGGGCTCTTCTGAGCCTTGCTGTTACAAGGAGATTCAGTTGTCTGAAAAAACGTGTTTATTTCGGGCTGAAAAACACGTTTTGAAAAGTGTGATGTTACTGCCCCATAACTTACATGGGGTTGACCAAACTTGCAGAAACATGTTTATTTCTGCTGAAAAACACGTTTTGACACTTTCTGTACACTGGGGTTAAGGGCTGAGTGTGTGGGCTCTTCTGAGCCTTGCTGTTACAAGGAGATTCAGTTGTCTGAAAAAACGTGTTTATTTCGGGCTGAAAAACACGTTTTGAAAAGTGTGATGTTACTGCCCCATAACTTACATGGGGTTGACCAAACTTGCAGAAACATGTTTATTTCTGCTGAAAAACACGTTTTGACACTTTCTGTACACTGGGGTTAAGGGCTGAGTGTGTGGGCTCTTCTGAGCCTTGCTGTTACAAGGAGATTCAGTTGTCTGAAAAAACGCGTTTATTTCGGGCTGAAAAACACGTTTTGAAAAGTGTGATGTTACTGCCCCATAACTTACATGGGGTTGACCAAACTTGCAGAAACATGTTTATTTCTGCTGAAAAACACGTTTTGACACTTTCTGTACACTGGGGTTAAGGGCTGAGTGTGTGGGCTCTTCTGAGCCTTGCTGTTACAAGGAGATTCAGTTGTCTGAAAAAACGCGTTTATTTCGGGCTGAAAAACACGTTTTGAAAAGTGTGATGTTACTGCCCCATAACTTACATGGGGTTGACCAAACTTGCAGAAACATGTTTATTTCTGCTGAAAAACACGTTTTGACACTTTCTGTACACTGGGGTTAAGGGCTGAGTGTGTGGGCTCTTCTGAGCCTTGCTGTTACAAGGAGATTCAGTTGTTTGAAAAAACGCGTTTATTTCGGGCTGAAAAACACGTTTTGAAAAGTGTGATGTTACTGCCCCATAACTTACATGGGGTTGACCAAACTTGCAGAAACATGTTTATTTCTGCTGAAAAACACGTTTTGACACTTTCTGTACACTGGGGATAAGGGCTGAGTGTGTGGGCTCTTCTGAGCCTTGCTGTGACATGGAGATTCAGTTGTCTGAAAAAACGCGTTTATTTCGGGCTGAAAAACACGTTTTGAAAAGTGTGATGTTACTACCCCATAACTTACATGGGGTTGACCAAACTTGCAGAAACATGTTTATTTCTGCTAAAAAACACGTTTTGACCCTTTCTGCACACTGGGGTTAAGGGCTGAGTGTGTGGGCACTTCTGAGCCTTGCTGTTTCAAGTAGATTCAGTTGCCTGAAAAAACGCGTTTATTTCGGGCTGAAAAACACGTTTTGAAAAGTGTGATGTTACTGCCCCATAACTTACATGGGGTTGACCAAACTTGCAGAAACATGTTTATTTCTGCTGAAAAACACGTTTTGACACTTTCTGTACACTGGGGTTAAGGGCTGAGTGTGTGGGCTCTTGTGAGCCTTGCTGTTACAAGGAGATTCAGTTGTCTGAAAAAACGCGTTTATTTCGGGCTGAAAAACACGTTTTGAAAAGTGTGATGTTACTGCCCCATAACTTACATGGGGTTGACCAAACTTGCAGAAACATGTTTATTTCTGCTAAAAAACACGTTTTGACCCTTTCTGCACACTGCGGTTAAGGGCTGAGTGTGTGGGCTCTTCTGAGCCTTGCTGTTACAAGTAGATTCAGTTGCCTGAAAAAACGCGTTTATTTCGGGCTGAAAAACACGTTTTGAAAAGTATGATGTTACTGCCCCATAACTTACATGGGGTTGACCAAACTTGCAGAAACATGTTTATTTCTGCTGAAAAACACGTTTTGACACTTTCTGTACACTGGGGTTAAGGGCTGAGTGTGTGGGCTCTTGTGAGCCTTGCTGTTACAAGGAGATTCAGTTGTCTGAAAAAACGCGTTTATTTCGGGCTGAAAAACACGTTTTGAAAAGTGTGATGTTACTGCCCCATAACTTACATGGGGTTGACCAAACTTGCAGAAACATGTTTATTTCTGCAGAAAACACGTTTTGACACTTTCTGTACACTGGGGTTAAGGGCTGAGTGTGTGGGCTCTTCTGAGCCTTGCTGTTACAAGGAGATTCAGTTGTCTGAAAAAACGCGTTTATTTCGGGCTGAAAAACAAGTTTTGAAAAGTGTGATGTTACTGCCCCATAACTTACATGGGGTTGACCAAACTTGCAGAAACATGTTTATTTCTGCTGAAAAACACGTTTTGACAATTTCTGTACACTGGGGTTAAGGGCTGAGTGTGTGGGCTCTTGTGAGCCTTGCTGTTACAAGGAGATTCAGTTGTCTGAAAAAACGCGTTTATTTCGGGCTGAAAAACACGTTTTGAAAAGTGTGATGTTACTGCCCCATAACTTACATGGGGTTGACCAAACTTGCAGAAACATGTTTATTTCTGCTGAAAAACACGTTTTGACACTTTCTGTACACTGGGGTTAAAGGCTGAGTGTGTGGGCTCTTCTGAGCCTTGCTGTTACAAGGAGATTCAGTTGTCTGAAAAAACGCGTTTATTTCGGGCTGAAAAACACGTTTTGAAAAGTGTGATGTTACTGCCCCATAACTTACATGGGGTTGACCAAACTTGCAGAAACATGTTTATTTCTGCTGAAAAACACGTTTTGACCCTTTCTGCACACTGGGGTTAAGGGCTGAGTGTGTGGGCACTTCTGAGCCTTGCTGTTACAAGGAGATTCAGTTGTCTGAAAAAACGCGTTTATTTCGGGCTGAAAAACACGTTTTGAAAAGTGTGATGTTACTGCCCCATAACTTACATGGGGTTGACCAAACTTGCAGAAACATGTTTATTTCTGCTGAAAAACACGTTTTGACACTTTCTGTACACTGGGGTTAAGGGCTGAGTGTGTGGGCTCTTCTGAGCCTTGCTGTTACAAGGAGATTCAGTTGTCTGAAAAAACGCGTTTATTTCGGGCTGAAAAACACGTTTTGAAAAGTGTGATGTTACTGCCCCATAACTTACATGGGGTTGACCAAACTTGCAGAAACATGTTTATTTCTGCTGAAAAACACGTTTTGACACTTTCTGTACACTGGGGTTAAGGGCTGAGTGTGTGGGCTCTTCTTAGCCTTGCTGTTACAAGGAGATTCAGTTGACTGAAAAAACGCGTTTATTTTGGGCTAAAAAACACGTTTTGAAAAGTGTCATGTTACTGCCCCATAACTTACATGGGGTTGACCAAACTTGCAGAAACATGTTTATTTCTGCTGAAAAACACGTTTTGACACTTTCTGTACACTGGGGTTAAGGGCTGTGTGTGTGGGCTCTTCTTAGCCTTGCTGTTACAAGGAGATTCAGTTGTCTGAAAAAACGCGTTTATTTCGGGCTGAAAAACACGTTTTGAAAAGTGTGATGTTACTGCCCCATAACTTACATGGGGTTGACCAAACTTGCAGAAACATGTTTATTTCTGCTGAAAAACACTTTTTGACACTTTCTGTACACTGGGGTTAAGGGCTGAGTGTGTGGGGTCTTCTGAGCCTTGCTGTTACAAGGAGATTCAGTTGTCTGAAAAAACGCGTTTATTTCGGGCTGAAAAACACGTTTTGAAAAGTGTGATGTTACTGCCCCATAACTTACATGGGGTTGACCAAACTTGCAGAAACATGTTTATTTCTGCTGAAAAACACGTTTTGACACTTTCTGTATACTGGGGTTAAGGGCTGAGTGTGTGGGCTCTTCTGAGCCTTGCTGTTACAAGGAGATTCAGTTGTCTGAAAAAACGCGTTTATTTCGGGCTGAAAAACACGTTTTGAAAAGTGTGATGTTACTGCCCCATAACTTACATGGGGTTGACCAAACTTGCAGAAACATGTTTATTTCTGCTGAAAAACACGTTTTGACACTTTCTGTACACTGGGGTTAAGGGCTGAGTGTGTGGGCTCTTCTGAGCCTTGCTGTTACAAGGAGATTCAGTTGTCTGAAAAAACGTGTTTATTTCGGGCTGAAAAACACGTTTTGAAAAGTGTGATGTTACTGCCCCATAACTTACATTGGGTTGACCAAACTTGCAGAAACATGTTTATTTCTGCTGAAAAACACGTTTTGACACTTTCTGTACACTGGGGTTAAGGGCTGAGTGTGTGGGCTCTTCTGAGCCTTGCTGTTACAAGGAGATTCAGTTGTCTGAAAAAACGTGTTTATTTCGGGCTGAAAAACACGTTTTGAAAAGTGTGATGTTACTGCCCCATAACTTACATGGGGTTGACCAAACTTGCAGAAACATGTTTATTTCTGCTGAAAAACACGTTTTGACACTTTCTGTACACTGGGGTTAAGGGCTGAGTGTGTGGGCTCTTCTGAGCCTTGCTGTTACAAGGAGATTCAGTTGTCTGAAAAAACGCGTTTATTTCGGGCTGAAAAACACGTTTTGAAAAGTGTGATGTTACTGCCCCATAACTTACATGGGGTTGACCAAACTTGCAGAAACATGTTTATTTCTGCTGAAAAACACGTTTTGACACTTTCTGTACACTGGGGTTAAGGGCTGAGTGTGTGGGCTCTTCTTAGCCTTGCTGTTACAAGGAGATTCAGTTGACTGAAAAAACGCGTTTATTTCGGGCTAAAAAACACGTTTTGAAAAGTGTCATGTTACTGCCCCATAACTTACATGGGGTTGACCAAACTTGCAGAAACATGTTTATTTCTGCTGAAAAACACGTTTTGACACTTTCTGTACACTGGGGTTAAGGGCTGTGTGTGTGGGCTCTTCTTAGCCTTGCTGTTACAAGGAGATTCAGTTGTCTGAAAAAACGCGTTTATTTCGGGCTGAAAAACACGTTTTGAAAAGTGTGATGTTACTGCCCCATAACTTACATGGGGTTGACCAAACTTGCAGAAACATGTTTATTTCTGCTGAAAAACACTTTTTGACACTTTCTGTACACTGGGGTTAAGGGCTGAGTGTGTGGGGTCTTCTGAGCCTTGCTGTTACAAGGAGATTCAGTTGTCTGAAAAAACGCGTTTATTTCGGGCTGAAAAACACGTTTTGAAAAGTGTGATGTTACTGCCCCATAACTTACATGGGGTTGACCAAACTTGCAGAAACATGTTTATTTCTGCTGAAAAACACGTTTTGACACTTTCTGTATACTGGGGTTAAGGGCTGAGTGTGTGGGCTCTTCTGAGCCTTGCTGTTACAAGGAGATTCAGTTGTCTGAAAAAACGCGTTTATTTCGGGCTGAAAAACACGTTTTGAAAAGTGTGATGTTACTGCCCCATAACTTACATGGGGTTGACCAAACTTGCAGAAACATGTTTATTTCTGCTGAAAAACACGTTTTGACACTTTCTGTACACTGGGGTTAAGGGCTGAGTGTGTGGGCTCTTCTGAGCCTTGCTGTTACAAGGAGATTCAGTTGTCTGAAAAAACGTGTTTATTTCGGGCTGAAAAACACGTTTTGAAAAGTGTGATGTTACTGCCCCATAACTTACATGGGGTTGACCAAACTTGCAGAAACATGTTTATTTCTGCTGAAAAACACGTTTTGACACTTTCTGTACACTGGGGTTAAGGGCTGAGTGTGTGGGCTCTTCTGAGCCTTGCTGTTACAAGGAGATTCAGTTGTCTGAAAAAACGTGTTTATTTCGGGCTGAAAAACACGTTTTGAAAAGTGTGATGTTACTGCCCCATAACTTACATGGGGTTGACCAAACTTGCAGAAACATGTTTATTTCTGCTGAAAAACACGTTTTGACACTTTCTGTACACTGGGGTTAAGGGCTGAGTGTGTGGGCTCTTCTGAGCCTTGCTGTTACAAGGAGATTCAGTTGTCTGAAAAAACGCGTTTATTTCGGGCTGAAAAACACGTTTTGAAAAGTGTGATGTTACTGCCCCATAACTTACATGGGGTTGACCAAACTTGCAGAAACATGTTTATTTCTGCTGAAAAACACGTTTTGACACTTTCTGTACACTGGGGTTAAGGGCTGAGTGTGTGGGCTCTTCTGAGCCTTGCTGTTACAAGGAGATTCAGTTGTCTGAAAAAACGCGTTTATTTCGGGCTGAAAAACACGTTTTGAAAAGTGTGATGTTACTGCCCCATAACTTACATGGGGTTGACCAAACTTGCAGAAACATGTTTATTTCTGCTGAAAAACACGTTTTGACACTTTCTGTACACTGGGGTTAAGGGCTGAGTGTGTGGGCTCTTCTGAGCCTTGCTGTTACAAGGAGATTCAGTTGTTTGAAAAAACGCGTTTATTTCGGGCTGAAAAACACGTTTTGAAAAGTGTGATGTTACTGCCCCATAACTTACATGGGGTTGACCAAACTTGCAGAAACATGTTTATTTCTGCTGAAAAACACGTTTTGACACTTTCTGTACACTGGGGATAAGGGCTGAGTGTGTGGGCTCTTCTGAGCCTTGCTGTGACATGGAGATTCAGTTGTCTGAAAAAACGCGTTTATTTCGGGCTGAAAAACACGTTTTGAAAAGTGTGATGTTACTACCCCATAACTTACATGGGGTTGACCAAACTTGCAGAAACATGTTTATTTCTGCTAAAAAACACGTTTTGACCCTTTCTGCACACTGGGGTTAAGGGCTGAGTGTGTGGGCACTTCTGAGCCTTGCTGTTTCAAGTAGATTCAGTTGCCTGAAAAAACGCGTTTATTTCGGGCTGAAAAACACGTTTTGAAAAGTGTGATGTTACTGCCCCATAACTTACATGGGGTTGACCAAACTTGCAGAAACATGTTTATTTCTGCTGAAAAACACGTTTTGACACTTTCTGTACACTGGGGTTAAGGGCTGAGTGTGTGGGCTCTTGTGAGCCTTGCTGTTACAAGGAGATTCAGTTGTCTGAAAAAACGCGTTTATTTCGGGCTGAAAAACACGTTTTGAAAAGTGTGATGTTACTGCCCCATAACTTACATGGGGTTGACCAAACTTGCAGAAACATGTTTATTTCTGCTAAAAAACACGTTTTGACCCTTTCTGCACACTGCGGTTAAGGGCTGAGTGTGTGGGCTCTTCTGAGCCTTGCTGTTACAAGTAGATTCAGTTGCCTGAAAAAACGCGTTTATTTCGGGCTGAAAAACACGTTTTGAAAAGTATGATGTTACTGCCCCATAACTTACATGGGGTTGACCAAACTTGCAGAAACATGTTTATTTCTGCTGAAAAACACGTTTTGACACTTTCTGTACACTGGGGTTAAGGGCTGAGTGTGTGGGCTCTTGTGAGCCTTGCTGTTACAAGGAGATTCAGTTGTCTGAAAAAACGCGTTTATTTCGGGCTGAAAAACACGTTTTGAAAAGTGTGATGTTACTGCCCCATAACTTACATGGGGTTGACCAAACTTGCAGAAACATGTTTATTTCTGCAGAAAACACGTTTTGACACTTTCTGTACACTGGGGTTAAGGGCTGAGTGTGTGGGCTCTTCTGAGCCTTGCTGTTACAAGGAGATTCAGTTGTCTGAAAAAACGCGTTTATTTCGGGCTGAAAAACAAGTTTTGAAAAGTGTGATGTTACTGCCCCATAACTTACATGGGGTTGACCAAACTTGCAGAAACATGTTTATTTCTGCTGAAAAACACGTTTTGACAATTTCTGTACACTGGGGTTAAGGGCTGAGTGTGTGGGCTCTTGTGAGCCTTGCTGTTACAAGGAGATTCAGTTGTCTGAAAAAACGCGTTTATTTCGGGCTGAAAAACACGTTTTGAAAAGTGTGATGTTACTGCCCCATAACTTACATGGGGTTGACCAAACTTGCAGAAACATGTTTATTTCTGCTGAAAAACACGTTTTGACACTTTCTGTACACTGGGGTTAAAGGCTGAGTGTGTGGGCTCTTCTGAGCCTTGCTGTTACAAGGAGATTCAGTTGTCTGAAAAAACGCGTTTATTTCGGGCTGAAAAACACGTTTTGAAAAGTGTGATGTTACTGCCCCATAACTTACATGGGGTTGACCAAACTTGCAGAAACATGTTTATTTCTGCTGAAAAACACGTTTTGACCCTTTCTGCACACTGGGGTTAAGGGCTGAGTGTGTGGGCACTTCTGAGCCTTGCTGTTACAAGGAGATTCAGTTGTCTGAAAAAACGCGTTTATTTCGGGCTGAAAAACACGTTTTGAAAAGTGTGATGTTACTGCCCCATAACTTACATGGGGTTGACCAAACTTGCAGAAACATGTTTATTTCTGCTGAAAAACACGTTTTGACACTTTCTGTACACTGGGGTTAAGGGCTGAGTGTGTGGGCTCTTCTGAGCCTTGCTGTTACAAGGAGATTCAGTTGTCTGAAAAAACGCGTTTATTTCGGGCTGAAAAACACGTTTTGAAAAGTGTGATGTTACTGCCCCATAACTTACATGGGGTTGACCAAACTTGCAGAAACATGTTTATTTCTGCTGAAAAACACGTTTTGACACTTTCTGTACACTGGGGTTAAGGGCTGAGTGTGTGGGCTCTTCTTAGCCTTGCTGTTACAAGGAGATTCAGTTGACTGAAAAAACGCGTTTATTTTGGGCTAAAAAACACGTTTTGAAAAGTGTCATGTTACTGCCCCATAACTTACATGGGGTTGACCAAACTTGCAGAAACATGTTTATTTCTGCTGAAAAACACGTTTTGACACTTTCTGTACACTGGGGTTAAGGGCTGTGTGTGTGGGCTCTTCTTAGCCTTGCTGTTACAAGGAGATTCAGTTGTCTGAAAAAACGCGTTTATTTCGGGCTGAAAAACACGTTTTGAAAAGTGTGATGTTACTGCCCCATAACTTACATGGGGTTGACCAAACTTGCAGAAACATGTTTATTTCTGCTGAAAAACACTTTTTGACACTTTCTGTACACTGGGGTTAAGGGCTGAGTGTGTGGGGTCTTCTGAGCCTTGCTGTTACAAGGAGATTCAGTTGTCTGAAAAAACGCGTTTATTTCGGGCTGAAAAACACGTTTTGAAAAGTGTGATGTTACTGCCCCATAACTTACATGGGGTTGACCAAACTTGCAGAAACATGTTTATTTCTGCTGAAAAACACGTTTTGACACTTTCTGTATACTGGGGTTAAGGGCTGAGTGTGTGGGCTCTTCTGAGCCTTGCTGTTACAAGGAGATTCAGTTGTCTGAAAAAACGCGTTTATTTCGGGCTGAAAAACACGTTTTGAAAAGTGTGATGTTACTGCCCCATAACTTACATGGGGTTGACCAAACTTGCAGAAACATGTTTATTTCTGCTGAAAAACACGTTTTGACACTTTCTGTACACTGGGGTTAAGGGCTGAGTGTGTGGGCTCTTCTGAGCCTTGCTGTTACAAGGAGATTCAGTTGTCTGAAAAAACGTGTTTATTTCGGGCTGAAAAACACGTTTTGAAAAGTGTGATGTTACTGCCCCATAACTTACATTGGGTTGACCAAACTTGCAGAAACATGTTTATTTCTGCTGAAAAACACGTTTTGACACTTTCTGTACACTGGGGTTAAGGGCTGAGTGTGTGGGCTCTTCTGAGCCTTGCTGTTACAAGGAGATTCAGTTGTCTGAAAAAACGTGTTTATTTCGGGCTGAAAAACACGTTTTGAAAAGTGTGATGTTACTGCCCCATAACTTACATGGGGTTGACCAAACTTGCAGAAACATGTTTATTTCTGCTGAAAAACACGTTTTGACACTTTCTGTACACTGGGGTTAAGGGCTGAGTGTGTGGGCTCTTCTGAGCCTTGCTGTTACAAGGAGATTCAGTTGTCTGAAAAAACGCGTTTATTTCGGGCTGAAAAACACGTTTTGAAAAGTGTGATGTTACTGCCCCATAACTTACATGGGGTTGACCAAACTTGCAGAAACATGTTTATTTCTGCTGAAAAACACGTTTTGACACTTTCTGTACACTGGGGTTAAGGGCTGAGTGTGTGGGCTCTTCTTAGCCTTGCTGTTACAAGGAGATTCAGTTGACTGAAAAAACGCGTTTATTTCGGGCTAAAAAACACGTTTTGAAAAGTGTCATGTTACTGCCCCATAACTTACATGGGGTTGACCAAACTTGCAGAAACATGTTTATTTCTGCTGAAAAACACGTTTTGACACTTTCTGTACACTGGGGTTAAGGGCTGTGTGTGTGGGCTCTTCTTAGCCTTGCTGTTACAAGGAGATTCAGTTGTCTGAAAAAACGCGTTTATTTCGGGCTGAAAAACACGTTTTGAAAAGTGTGATGTTACTGCCCCATAACTTACATGGGGTTGACCAAACTTGCAGAAACATGTTTATTTCTGCTGAAAAACACGTTTTGACAATTTCTGTACACTGGGGTTAAGGGCTGAGTGTGTGGGCTCTTGTGAGCCTTGCTGTTACAAGGAGATTCAGTTGTCTGAAAAAACGCGTTTATTTCGGGCTGAAAAACACGTTTTGAAAAGTGTGATGTTACTGCCCCATAACTTACATGGGGTTGACCAAACTTGCAGAAACATGTTTATTTCTGCTGAAAAACACGTTTTGACACTTTCTGTACACTGGGGTTAAAGGCTGAGTGTGTGGGCTCTTCTGAGCCTTGCTGTTACAAGGAGATTCAGTTGTCTGAAAAAACGCGTTTATTTCGGGCTGAAAAACACGTTTTGAAAAGTGTGATGTTACTGCCCCATAACTTACATGGGGTTGACCAAACTTGCAGAAACATGTTTATTTCTGCTGAAAAACACGTTTTGACACTTTCTGTACACTGGGGTTAAAGGCTGAGTGTGTGGGCTCTTCTGAGCCTTGCTGTTACAAGGAGATTCAGTTGTCTGAAAAAACGCGTTTATTTCGGGCTGAAAAACATGTTTTGAAAAGTGTGATGTTACTGCCCCATAACTTACATGGGGTTGACCAAACTTGCAGAAACATGTTTATTTCTGCTAAAAAACACGTTTTTACCCTTTCTGCACACTGGGGTTAAGGGCTGAGTGTGTGGGCACTTCTGAGCCTTGCTGTTACAAGTAGATTCAGTTGCCTGAAAAAACGCGTTTATTTCGGGCTGAAAAACACGTTTTGAAAAGTGTCATGTTACTGCCCCATAACTTACATGGGGTTGACCAAACTTGCAGAAACATGTTTATTTCTGCTGAAAAACACGTTTTGACACTTTCTGTACACTGGGGTTAAGGGCTGAGTGTGTGGGCTCTTGTGAGCCTTGCTGTTACAAGGAGATTCAGTTGTCTTAAAAAACGCGTTTATTTCGGGCTGAAAAACACGTTTTGAAAAGGTGATGTTACTGCCCCATAACTTACATGGGGTTGACCAAACTTGCAGAAACATGTTTATTTCTGCTGAAAAACACGTTTTGACACTTTCTGTACACTGGGGTTAAGGGCTGAGTGTGTGGGCTCTTGTGAGCCTTGCTGTTACAAGGAGATTCAGTTGTCTTAAAAAACGCGTTTATTTCGGGCTGAAAAACACGTTTTGAAAAGTGTGATGTTACTGCCCCATAACTTACATGGGGTTGACCAAACTTGCAGAAACATGTTTATTTCTGCTGAAAAACACGTTTGACACTTTCTGTACACTGGGGTTAAGGGCTGAGTGTGTGGGCTCTTCTGAGCCTTGCTGTTACAAGGAGATTCAGTTGTCTGAAAAAACGCGTTTATTTCGGGCTGAAAAACATGTTTTGAAAAGTGTGATGTTACTGCCCCATAACTTACATGGGGTTGACCAAACTTGCAGAAACATGTTTATTTCTGCTAAAAAACACGTTTTGACCCTTTCTGCACACTGGGGTTAAGGGCTGAGTGTGTGGGCACTTCTGAGCCTTGCTGTTACAAGGAGATTCAGTTGTCTGAAAAAACGCGTTTATTTCGGGCTGAAAAACACGTTTTGAAAAGTGTGATGTTACTGCCCCATAACTTACATGGGGTTGACCAAACTTGCAGAAACATGTTTATTTCTGCTGAAAAACACGTTTTGACACTTTCTGTACACTGGGGTTAAGGGCTGAGTGTGTGGGCTCTTCTGAGCCTTGCTGTTACAAGGAGATTCAGTTGTCTTAAAAAACGCGTTTATTTCGGGCTGAAAAACACGTTTTGAAAAGTGTGATGTTACTGCCCCATAACTTACATGGGGTTGACCAAACTTGCAGAAACATGTTTATTTCTGCTGAAAAACACGTTTTGACACTTTCTGTACACTGGGGTTAAGGGCTGAGTGTGTGGGCTCTTCTTAGCCTTGCTGTTACAAGGAGATTCAGTTGACTGAAAAAACGCGTTTATTTCGGGCTAAAAAACACGTTTTGAAAAGTGTCATGTTACTGCCCCATAACTTACATGGGGTTGACCAAACTTGCAGAAACATGTTTATTTCTGCTGAAAAACACGTTTTGACCCTTTCTGTACACTGGGGTTAAGGGCTGAGTGTGTGGGCTCTTCTGAGCCTTGCTGTTACAAGGAGATTCAGTTGTCTGAAAAAAACGCGTTTATTTCGGGCTGAAAAACACGTTTTGAAAAGTGTGATGTTACTGCCCCATAACTTACATGGGGTTGACCAAACTTGCAGAAACATGTTTATTTCTGCTAAAAAACACGTTTTTACCCTTTCTGCACACTGGGGTTAAGGGCTGAGTGTGTGGGCACTTCTGAGCCTTGCTGTTACAAGTAGATTCAGTTGCCTGAAAAAACGCGTTTATTTCGGGCTGAAAAACACGTTTTGAAAAGTGTCATGTTACTGCCCCATAACTTACATGGGGTTGACCAAACTTGCAGAAACATGTTTATTTCTGCTGAAAAACACGTTTTGACACTTTCTGTACACTGGGGTTAAGGGCTGAGTGTGTGGGCTCTTGTGAGCCTTGCTGTTACAAGGAGATTCAGTTGTCTTAAAAAACGCGTTTATTTCGGGCTGAAAAACACGTTTTGAAAAGGTGATGTTACTGCCCCATAACTTACATGGGGTTGACCAAACTTGCAGAAACATGTTTATTTCTGCTGAAAAACACGTTTTGACACTTTCTGTACACTGGGGTTAAGGGCTGAGTGTGTGGGCTCTTGTGAGCCTTGCTGTTACAAGGAGATTCAGTTGTCTTAAAAAACGCGTTTATTTCGGGCTGAAAAACACGTTTTGAAAAGTGTGATGTTACTGCCCCATAACTTACATGGGGTTGACCAAACTTGCAGAAACATGTTTATTTCTGCTGAAAAACACGTTTTGACACTTTCTGTACACTGGGGTTAAGGGCTGAGTGTGTGGGCTCTTCTGAGCCTTGCTGTTACAAGGAGATTCAGTTGTCTGAAAAAACGCGTTTATTTCGGGCTGAAAAACACGTTTTGAAAAGTGTGATGTTACTGCCCCATAACTTACATGGGGTTGACCAAACTTGCAGAAACATGTTTATTTCTGCTGAAAAACACGTTTTGACACTTTCTGTACACTGGGGTTAAGGGCTGAGTGTGTGGGCTCTTCTGAGCCTTGCTGTTACAAGGAGATTCAGTTGTCTGAAAAAACGCGTTTATTTCGGGCTGAAAAACACGTTTTGAAAAGTGTGATGTTACTGCCCCATAACTTACATGGGGTTGACCAAACTTGCAGAAACATGTTTATTTCTGCTGAAAAACACGTTTTGACACTTTCTGTACACTGGGGTTAAGGGCTGAGTGTGTGGGCTCTTCTTAGCCTTGCTGTTACAAGGAGATTCAGTTGTCTGAAAAAACGCGTTTATTTCGGGCTGAAAAACACGTTTTGAAAAGTGTGATGTTTCTGGCCCCATAACTTACATGGGGTTGACCAAACTTGCAGAAACATGTTTATTTCTGCTGAAAAACACGTTTTGACACTTTCTGTACACTGGGGTTAAGGGCTGAGTGTGTGGGCTCTTCTTAGCCTTGCTGTTACAAGGAGATTCAGTTGTCTGAAAAAACGCGTTTATTTCGGGCTGAAAAACACGTTTTGAAAAGTGTGATGTTACTGCCCCATAACTTACATGGGGTTGACCAAACTTGCAGAAACATGTTTATTTCTGCTGAAAAACACGTTTTGACAATTTCTGTACACTGGGGTTAAGGGCTGAGTGTGTGGGCTCTTGTGAGCCTTGCTGTTACAAGGAGATTCAGTTGTCTGAAAAAACGCGTTTATTTCGGGCTGAAAAACACGTTTTGAAAAGTGTGATGTTACTGCCCCATAACTTACATGGGGTTGACCAAACTTGCAGAAACAT